>NC_134484.1:269019011-269319011 GCF_040206685.1 Ascaphus truei
CAGCCAATTGGCTTGACTTTTATTAGTGAGCCTGGTTACCCCCTCTCGGAACCACAGACTTAGAAATCGCCAGCTCATATACATGCATAACATATATTTATATATATACCCTTATACACCATTTTAATAAAAAATATCACAAAATTCTTCTAAGTCCCTCGGGAAGAGTGAAAGACGCGCTCGTTCATTTTCAGAGCTCCTAGACATTCCTATAAGAAGTTAGCCAAAAAGTACCTTCGAAAAACGCTTAGGTTAAGTTTCAGAGTTGCTTCTAATGTACCGAAGCTGGACTTAGACATAATTTCACTCTCACAACATTATGGCTGGTTGGAGACAGTCCGAACCACAAATACCGGGTCCATGGTTCTGGCCATATACTGGGGGGACGGGGACGACTCCCATTAACCTCTGACTATACCGGGGATACGCTTATCACAATGCCTTTCTGGTCTGTGCTGAAGCAGGGCATTCTGGCAGCCAATTGACTTGACTTTTATTAGTGAGCCTGGTTACCCCCTCTCGTAACCACAGACTTAGAAATCGACAGCTCATATACAGTGCATAAAATATATTTATATATATACCCTTATACATCATTTTAATAAAAAATATCACAAAATTCTTCTAAGTCCCTCGGGAAGAGTGAAAGACACGCACGTTCATTTTCAGAGCTCCTAGACCTTCCTATAAGAAGTTAGCCAAAAAGTAGCTTCGAAAAACGCTTAGGTTAAGTTTCAGAGTTGCTTCTAATGTACCTAAGCTGGACTTAGACATAATTTCACTCTCACAACATTATGGCTGGTTGGAGACAGTCCGAACCACAAATACCGGGTCCATGGTTCTGGCCATATACTGGGGGGACGGGGACGACTCCCATTAACCTCTGACTATACCGGGGATACGCTTATCACAATGCCTTTCTGGTCTGTGCTGAAGCAGGGCATTCTGGCAGCCAATTGGCTTGACTTTTATTAGTGAGCCTGGTTACCCCCTCTCGGAACCACAGACTTAGAAATCGCCAGCTCATATACATGCATAAAATATATATATATATATACCCTTATACACCATTTTAATAAAAAATATCACAAAATTCTTCTAAGTCCCTCGGGAAGAGTGAAAGACGCGCACGTTCATTTTCAGAGCTCCTAGACCTTCCTATAAGAAGTTAGCCAAAAAGTAACTTCGAAAAACGCTTAGGTTAAGTTCCAGAGTTGCATCTAATGTACCGAAGCTGGACTTAGACATAATTTCACTCTCACAACATTATGGCTGGTTGGAGACAGTCCGAACCACAAATACCGGGTCCATGGTTCTGACCATATACTGGGGGGACGGGGACGACTCCCATTAACCTCTGACTATACCGGGGATACGCTTATCACAATGCCTTTCTGGTCTGTGCTGAAGCAGGGCATTCTGGCAGCCAATTGGCTTGACTTTTATTAGTGAGCCTGGTTACCCCCTCTCGGAACCACAGACTTAGAAATCGCCAGCTCATATACATGCATAACATATATTTATATATATACCCTTGTACACCATTTTAATAAAAAATATCACAAAATTCTTCTAAGTCCCTCGGGAAGAGTGAAAGACGCGCACGTTCATTTTCAGAGCACCTAGACCTTCCTATAAGAAGTTAGCCAAAAAGTAGCTTCGAAAAACGCTTAGGTTAAGTTTCAGAGTTGCATCTAATGTACCGAAGCTGTCCTTAGACATAATTTCACTCTCACAACATTATGGCTGGTTGGAGACAGTCCGAACCACAAATACCGGGTCCATGGTTTTGGCCATATACTGGGGGGACGGGGACGACTCCCATTAACCCCTGACTATACCGGGGATACGCTTATCACAATGCCTTACTGGTCTGTGCTGAAGCAGGGCATTCTGGCAGCCAAGTTGCTTGACCTTTATTAGTGAGCCTGGTTACCCCCTCTCGGAACCACAGACTTAGAAATCGCCAGCTCATATACAGTGCATAAAATATATTTATATATATACCCTTATACACCATTTTAATAAAAAATATCACAAAATTCTTCTAAGTCCCTCGGGAAGAGTGAAAGACGCGCACGTTCATTTTCAGAGCTTCTAGACCTTCCTATAAGAAGTTAGCCACAAGTAGCTTCGAAAAACGCTTAGGTTAAGTTGCAGAGTTGCTTCTAATGTACCGAAGCTGGAATTAGACATAATTTCACTCTCACAACATTATGGCTGGTTGGAGACAGTCCGAACCACAAGTACTGGGTCCATGGTTCTGGGCGTATACTGGGGGGACACTGGGGGGACGGGGACGACTCCCATTAACCCCTGACTATACCGGGGATACGCTTATCACAATGCCTTACTGGTCTGTGCTGAAGCAGGGCATTCTGGCAGCCAAGTGGCTTGACCTTTATTAGTGAGCCTGGTTACCCCCTCTCGGAACCACAGACTTAGAAATCGCCAGCTCATATACAGTGCATAAAATATATTTATATATATACCCTTATACACCATTTTAATAAAAAATATCACAAAATTCTTCTAAGTCCCTCGGGAAGAGTGAAAGACGCGCACGTTCATTTTCAGAGCTCCTAGACCTTCCTATAAGAAGTTAGCCAAAAAGTAGCTTCGAAAAACGCTTAGGTTAAGTTTCAGAGTTGCATCTAATGTACCGAAGCTGTCCTTAGACATAATTTCACTCTCACAACATTATGGCTGGTTGGAGACAGTCCGAACCACAAATACCGGGTCCATGGTTTTGGCCATATACTGGGGGGACGGGGACGACTCCCATTAACCCCTGACTATACCGGGGATACGCTTATCACAATGCCTTACTGGTCTGTGCTGAAGCAGGGCATTCTGGCAGCCAAGTTGCTTGACCTTTATTAGTGAGCCTGGTTACCCCCTCTCGGAACCACAGACTTAGAAATCGCCAGCTCATATACAGTGCATAAAATATATTTATATATATACCCTTATACACCATTTTAATAAAAAATATCACAAAATTCTTCTAAGTCCCTCGGGAAGAGTGAAAGACGCGCACATTCATTTTCAGAGCTCCTAGACCTTCCTATAAGAAGTTAGCCAAAAAGTAGCTTCGAAAAACGCTTAGGTTAAGTTTCAGAGTTGCATCTAATGTACCGAAGCTGGACTTAGACATAATTTCACTCTCACAACATTATGGCTGGTTGGAGACAGTCCGAACCACAAATACCGGGTCCATGGTTCTGGCCATATACTGGGGGGACGGGGACGACTCCCATTAACCCCTGACTATACCGGGGATACGCTTATCACAATGCCTTTCTGGTCTGTGCTGAAGCAGGGCATTCTGGCAGCCAATTGGCTTGACTTTTATTAGTGAGCCTGGTTACCCCCTCTCGGAACCACAGACTTAGAAATCGCCAGCTCATATACAGTGCATAAAATAAATTTATATATATATACCCTTATACACCATTTTAATAAAAAATATCACAAAATTCTTCTAAGTCCCTCGGGAAGAGTGAAAGACGCGCACGTTCATTTTCAGAGCTCCTAGACCTTCCTATAAGAAGTTAGCCAAAAAGTAGCTTCGAAAAACGCTTAGGTTAAGTTTCAGAGTTGCTTCTAATGTACCGAAGCTGGAATTAGACATAATTTCACTCTCACAACATTATGGCTGGTTGGAGACAGTCCGAACCACAAGTACTGGGTCCATGGTTCTGGGCGTATACTGGGGGGACGGGGACGACTCCCATTAACCCCTGACTATACCGGGGATACGCTTATCACAATGCCTTTCTGGTCTGTGCTGAAGCAGGGCATTCTGGCAGCCAATTGGCTTGACTTTTATTAGTGAGCCTGGTTACCCCCTCTCGGAACCACAGACTTTGAAATTGCCAGCTCATATACATGCATAACATATATTTATATATATACCCTTATACACCATTTTAATAAAAAATATCACAAAATTCTTCTAAGTCCCTCGGGAAGAGTGAAAGACGCGCACGTTCATTTTCAGAGCTCCTAGACATTCCTATAAGAAGTTAGCCAAAAAGTACCTTCGAAAAACGCTTAGGTTAAGTTTCAGAGTTGCTTCTAATGTACCGAAGCTGGACTTAGACATAATTTCACTCTCACAACATTATGGCTGGTTGGAGACAGTCCGAACCACAAATACCGGGTCCATGGTTCTGGCCATATACTGGGGGGACGGGGACGACTCCCATTAACCTCTGACTATACCGGGGATACGCTTATCACAATGCCTTTCTGGTCTGTGCTGAAGCAGGGCATTCTGGCAGCCAATTGACTTGACTTTTATTAGTGAGCCTGGTTACCCCCTCTCGTAACCACAGACTTAGAAATCGCCAGCTCATATACAGTGCATAAAATATATTTATATATATACCCTTATACATCATTTTAATAAAAAATATCACAAAATTCTTCTAAGTCCCTCGGGAAGAGTGAAAGACGCGCACGTTCATTTTCAGAGCTCCTAGACCTTCCTATAAGAAGTTAGCCAAAAAGTAGCTTCGAAAAACGCTTAGGTTAAGTTTCAGAGTTGCTTCTAATGTACCTAAGCTGGACTTAGACATAATTTCACTCTCACAACATTATGGCTGGTTGGAGACAGTCCGAACCACAAATACCGGGTCCATGGTTCTGGCCATATACTGGGGGGACGGGGACGACTCCCATTAACCTCTGACTATACCGGGGATACGCTTATCACAATGCCTTTCTGGTCTGTGCTGAAGCAGGGCATTCTGGCAGCCAATTCGCTTGACTTTTATTAGTGAGCCTGGTTACCCCCTCTCGGAACCACAGACTTAGAAATCGCCAGCTCATATACATGCATAAAATATATTTATATATATACCCTTATACACCATTTTAATAAAAAATATCACAAAATTCTTCTAAGTCCCTCGGGAAGAGTGAAAGACGCGCACGTTCATTTTCAGAGCTCCTAGACCTTCCTATAAGAAGTTAGCCAAAAAGTAACTTCGAAAAACGCTTAGGTTAAGTTCCAGAGTTGCATCTAATGTACCGAAGCTGGACTTAGACATAATTTCACTCTCACAACATTATGGCTGGTTGGAGACAGTCCGAACCACAAATACCGGGTCCATGGTTCTGACCATATACTGGGGGGACGGGGACGACTCCCATTAACCTCTGACTATACCGGGGATACGCTTATCACAATGCCTTTCTGGTCTGTGCTGAAGCAGGGCATTCTGGCAGCCAATTGGCTTGACTTTTATTAGTGAGCCTGGTTACCCCCTCTCGGAACCACAGACTTAGAAATCGCCAGCTCATATACATGCATAACATATATTTATATATATACCCTTGTACACCATTTTAATAAAAAATATCACAAAATTCTTCTAAGTCCCTCGGGAAGAGTGAAAGACGCGCACGTTCATTTTCAGAGCTCCTAGACATTCCTATAAGAAGTTAGCCAAAAAGTACCTTCGAAAAACGCTTAGGTTAAGTTTCAGAGTTGCTTCTAATGTACCGAAGCTGGACTTAGACATAATTTCACTCTCACAACATTATGGCTGGTTGGAGACAGTCCGAACCACAAATACCGGGTCCATGGTTCTGGCCATATACTGGGGGGACGGGGACGACTCCCATTAACCTCTGACTATACCGGGGATACGCTTATCACAATGCCTTTCTGGTCTGTGCTGAAGCAGGGCATTCTGGCAGCCAATTGGCTTGACTTTTATTAGTGAGCCTGGTTACCCCCTCTCGGAACCACAGACTTAGATATCGCCAGCTCATATACATGCATAAAATATATTTATATATACCCTTATACACCATTTTAATAAAAAATATCACAAAATTCTTCTAAGTCCCTCGGGAAGAGTGAAAGACGCGCACGTTCATTTTTAGAGCTCCTAGACCTTCCTATAAGAAGTTAGCCAAAAAGTAGCTTCGAAAAACGCTTAGGTTAAGTTTCAGAGTTGCATCTAATGTACCGAAGCTGGACTTAGACATAATTTCACTCTCACAACATTATGGCTGGTTGGAGACAGTCCGAACCACAAATACCGGGTCCATGGTTCTGGCCATATACTGTGGGGACGGGGACGACTCCCATTAACCCCTGACTATACCGGGGATACGCTTATCACAATGCCTTTCTGGTCTGTGCTGAAGCAGGGCATTCTGGCAGCCAATTTGCTTGACTTTTATTAGTGAGCCTGGTTACCCCCTCTCGTAACCACAGACTTAGAAATCGCCAGCTCATATACAGTGCATAAAATATATTTATATATATACCCTTATACATCATTTTAATAAAAAATATCACAAAATTCTTCTAAGTCCCTCAGGAAGAGTGAACGACGCGCACGTTCATTTTCAGAGCTCCTAGACATTCCTATAAGAAGTTAGCCAAAAAGTAGCTTCGAAAAACGCTTAGGTTAAGTTTCAGAGTTGCTTCTAATGTACCAAAGCTGGACTTAGACATAATTTCACTCTCACAACATTATGGCTGGTTGGAGACAGTCCGAACCACAAGTACCGGGTCCATGGTTCTGGGCGTATACTGGGGGGACGGGGACGACTCCCATTAACCCCTGACTATACCGGGGATACGCTTATCACAATGCCTTACTGGTCTGTGCTGAAGCAGGGCATTCTGGCATCCAAGTGGCTTGACCTTTATTAGTGAGCCTGGTTACCCCCTCTCGGAACCACAGACTTAGAAATCGCCAGCTCATATACAGTGCATAAAATATATTTATATATATACCCTTATACACCATTTTAATAAAAAATATCACAAAATTCTTCTAAGTCCCTCGGGAAGAGTTAAAGACGCGCACGTTCATTTTCAGAGCACCTAGACCTTCCTATAAGAAGTTAGCCAAAAAGTAGCTTCGAAAAACGCTTAGGTTAAGTTTCAGAGTTGCATCTAATGTACCGAAGCTGTCCTTAGACATAATTTCACTCTCACAACATTATGGCTGGTTGGAGACAGTCCGAACCACAAATACCGGGTCCATGGTTTTGGCCATATACTGGGGGGACGGGGACGACTCCCATTAACCCCTGACTATACCGGGGATACGCTTATCACAATGCCTTACTGGTCTGTGCTGAAGCAGGGCATTCTGGCAGCCAAGTTGCTTGACCTTTATTAGTGAGCCTGGTTACCCCCTCTCGGAACCACAGACTTAGAAATCGCCAGCTCATATACAGTGCATAAAATATATTTATATATATACCCTTATACACCATTTTAATAAAAAATATCACAAAATTCTTCTAAGTCCCTCGGGAAGAGTGAAAGACGCGCACGTTCATTTTCAGAGCTTCTAGACCTTCCTATAAGAAGTTAGCCACAAGTAGCTTCGAAAAACGCTTAGGTTAAGTTGCAGAGTTGCTTCTAATGTACCGAAGCTGGAATTAGACATAATTTCACTCTCACAACATTATGGCTGGTTGGAGACAGTCCGAACCACAAGTACTGGGTCCATGGTTCTGGGCGTATACTGGGGGGACGGGGACGACTCCCATTAACCCCTGACTATACCGGGGATACGCTTATCACAATGCCTTACTGGTCTGTGCTGAAGCAGGGCATTCTGGCAGCCAAGTGGCTTGACCTTTATTAGTGAGCCTGGTTACCCCCTCTCGGAACCACAGACTTAGAAATCGCCAGCTCATATACAGTGCATAAAATATATTTATATATATACCCTTATACACCATTTTAATAAAAAATATCACAAAATTCTTCTAAGTCCCTCGGGAAGAGTGAAAGACGCGCACGTTCATTTTCAGAGCTCCTAGACCTTCCTATAAGAAGTTAGCCAAAAAGTAGCTTCGAAAAACGCTTAGGTTAAGTTTCAGAGTTGCATCTAATGTACCGAAGCTGTCCTTAGACATAATTTCACTCTCACAACATTATGGCTGGTTGGAGACAGTCCGAACCACAAATACCGGGTCCATGGTTTTGGCCATATACTGGGGGGACGGGGACGACTCCCATTAACCCCTGACTATACCGGGGATACGCTTATCACAATGCCTTACTGGTCTGTGCTGAAGCAGGGCATTCTGGCAGCCAAGTTGCTTGACCTTTATTAGTGAGCCTGGTTACCCCCTCTCGGAACCACAGACTTAGAAATCGCCAGCTCATATACAGTGCATAAAATATATTTATATATATACCCTTATACACCATTTTAATAAAAAATATCACAAAATTCTTCTAAGTCCCTCGGGAAGAGTGAAAGACGCGCACATTCATTTTCAGAGCTCCTAGACCTTCCTATAAGAAGTTAGCCAAAAAGTAGCTTCGAAAAACGCTTAGGTTAAGTTTCAGAGTTGCATCTAATGTACCGAAGCTGGACTTAGACATAATTTCACTCTCACAACATTATGGCTGGTTGGAGACAGTCCGAACCACAAATACCGGGTCCATGGTTCTGGCCATATACTGGGGGGACGGGGACGACTCCCATTAACCCCTGACTATACCGGGGATACGCTTATCACAATGCCTTTCTGGTCTGTGCTGAAGCAGGGCATTCTGGCAGCCAATTGGCTTGACTTTTATTAGTGAGCCTGGTTACCCCCTCTCGGAACCACAGACTTAGAAATCGCCAGCTCATATACAGTGCATAAAATAAATTTATATATATATACCCTTATACACCATTTTAATAAAAAATATCACAAAATTCTTCTAAGTCCCTCGGGAAGAGTGAAAGACGCGCACGTTCATTTTCAGAGCTCCTAGACCTTCCTATAAGAAGTTAGCCAAAAAGTAGCTTCGAAAAACGCTTAGGTTAAGTTTCAGAGTTGCTTCTAATGTACCGAAGCTGGAATTAGACATAATTTCACTCTCACAACATTATGGCTGGTTGGAGACAGTCCGAACCACAAGTACTGGGTCCATGGTTCTGGGCGTATACTGGGGGGACGGGGACGACTCCCATTAACCCCTGACTATACCGGGGATACGCTTATCACAATGCCTTTCTGGTCTGTGCTGAAGCAGGGCATTCTGGCAGCCAATTGGCTTGACTTTTATTAGTGAGCCTGGTTACCCCCTCTCGGAACCACAGACTTTGAAATTGCCAGCTCATATACAGTGCATAAAATATATTTATATATATACCCTTATACACCATTTTAATAAAAAATATCACAAAATTCTTCTAAGTCCCTCGGGAAGAGTTAAAGACGCGCACGTTCATTTTCAGAGCTCCTAGACCTTCCTATAAGAAGTTAGCCAAAAAGTAGCTTCGAAAAACGCTTAGGTTAAGTTTCAGAGTTGCATCTAATGTACCGAAGCTGTCCTTAGACATAATTTCACTCTCTCAACATTATGGCTGGTTGGAGACAGTCCGAACCACAAATACCGGGTCCATGGTTTTGGCCATATACTGGGGGGACGGGGACGACTCCCATTAACCCCTGACTATACCGGGGATACGCTTATCACAATGCCTTACTGGTCTGTGCTGAAGCAGGGCATTCTGGCAGCCAAGTTGCTTGACCTTTATTAGTGAGCCTGGTTACCCCCTCTCGGAACCACAGACTTAGAAATCGCCAGCTCATATACAGTGCATAAAATATATTTATATATATACCCTTATACACCATTTTAATAAAAAATATCACAAAATTCTTCTAAGTCCCTCGGGAAGAGTGAAAGTCGCGCACGTTCATTTTCAGAGCTCCTAGACCTTCCTATAAGAAGTTAGCCAAAATGTAGCTTCGAAAAACGCTTAGGTTAAGTCTCAGAGTTGCATCTAATGTACCGAAGCTGGAATTAGACATAATTTCACTCTCACAACATTATGGCTGGTTGGAGACAGTCCGAACCACAAGTACTGGGTCCATGGTTCTGGGCGTATACTGGGGGGACGGGGACGACTCCCATTAACCCCTGACTATACCGGGGATACGCTTATCACAATGCCTTACTGGTCTGTGCTGAAGCAGGGCATTCTGGCAGCCAAGTGGCTTGACCTTTATTAGTGAGCCTGGTTACCCCCTCTCGGAACAACAGACTTAGAAATCGCCAGCTCATATACAGTGCATAAAATAAATTTATATATATATACCCTTATACACCATTTTAATAAAAAATATCACAAAATTCTTCTAAGTCCCTCGGGAAGAGTGAAAGACGCGCACGTTCATTTTCAGAGCTCCTAGACCTTCCTATAAGAAGTTAGCCAAAAAGTAGCTTCGAAAAACGCTTAGGTTAAGTTTCAGAGTTGCTTCTAATGTACCAAAGCTGGACTTAGACATAATTTCACTCTCACAACATTATGGCTGGTTGGAGACAGTCCGAACCACAAATACCGGGTCCATGGTTTTGGCCATATACTGGGGGGACGGGGACGACTCCCATTAACCCCTGACTATACCGGGGATACGCTTATCACAATGCCTTACTGGTCTGTGCTGAAGCAGGGCATTCTGGCAGCCAAGTTGCTTGACTTTTATTAGTGAGCCTGGTTACCCCCTCTCGGAACCACAGACTTAGAAATCGCCAGCTCATATACAGTGCATAAAATATATTTATATATATACAGTACCCTTATACACCATTTTAATAAAAAATATCACAAAATTCTTCTAAGTCCCTCGGGAAGAGTGAAAGACGCGCACGTTCATTTTCAGAGCTCCTAGACCTTCCTATAAGAAGTTAGCCAAAAAGTAGCTTCGAAAAACGCTTAGGTTAAGTTTCAGAGTTGCATCTAATGTACCGAAGCTGTCCTTAGACATAATTTCACTCTCACAACATTATGGCTGGTTGGAGACAGTCCGAACCACAAATACCGGGTCCATGGTTTTGGCCATATACTGGGGGGACGGGGACGACTCCCATTAACCCCTGACTATACCGGGGATACGCTTATCACAATGCCTTACTGGTCTGTGCTGAAGCAGGGCATTCTGGCAGCCAAGTTGCTTGACCTTTATTAGTGAGCCTGGTTACCCCCTCTCGGAACCACAGACTTAGAAATCGCCAGCTCATATACAGTGCATAAAATATATTTATATATATACCCTTATACACCATTTTAATAAAAAATATCACAAAATTCTTCTAAGTCCCTCGGGAAGAGTGAAAGACGCGCACATTCATTTTCAGAGCTCCTAGACCTTCCTATAAGAAGTTAGCCAAAAAGTAGCTTCGAAAAACGCTTAGGTTAAGTTTCAGAGTTGCATCTAATGTACCGAAGCTGGACTTAGACATAATTTCACTCTCACAACATTATGGCTGGTTGGAGACAGTCCGAACCACAAATACCGGGTCCATGGTTCTGGCCATATACTGGGGGGACGGGGACGACTCCCATTAACCCCTGACTATACCGGGGATACGCTTATCACAATGCCTTTCTGGTCTGTGCTGAAGCAGGGCATTCTGGCAGCCAATTGGCTTGACTTTTATTAGTGAGCCTGGTTACCCCCTCTCGGAACCACAGACTTAGAAATCGCCAGCTCATATACAGTGCATAAAATAAATTTATATATATATACCCTTATACACCATTTTAATAAAAAATATCACAAAATTCTTCTAAGTCCCTCGGGAAGAGTGAAAGACGCGCACGTTCATTTTCAGAGCTCCTAGACCTTCCTATAAGAAGTTAGCCAAAAAGTAGCTTCGAAAAACGCTTAGGTTAAGTTTCAGAGTTGCTTCTAATGTACCGAAGCTGGAATTAGACATAATTTCACTCTCACAACATTATGGCTGGTTGGAGACAGTCCGAACCACAAGTACTGGGTCCATGGTTCTGGGCGTATACTGGGGGGACGGGGACGACTCCCATTAACCCCTGACTATACCGGGGATACGCTTATCACAATGCCTTTCTGGTCTGTGCTGAAGCAGGGCATTCTGGCAGCCAATTGGCTTGACTTTTATTAGGGAGCCTGGTTACCCCCTCTCGGAACCACAGACTTTGAAATTGCCAGCTCATATACAGTGCATAAAATATATTTATATATATACCCTTATACACCATTTTAATAAAAAATATCACAAAATTCTTCTAAGTCCCTCGGGAAGAGTAAAGGCGCGCACGTTCATTTTCAGAGCTCCTAGACCTTCCTATAAGAAGTTAGCCAAAAAGTAGCTTCGAAAAACGCTTAGGTTAAGTTTCAGAGTTGCATCTAATGTACCGAAGCTGTCCTTAGACATAATTTCACTCTCACAACATTATGGCTGGTTGGAGACAGTCCGAACCACAAATACCGGGTCCATGGTTTTGGCCATATACTGGGGGGACGGGGACGACTCCCATTAACCCCTGACTATACCGGGGATACGCTTATCACAATGCCTTACTGGTCTGTGCTGAAGCAGGGCATTCTGGCAGCCAAGTTGCTTGACCTTTATTAGTGAGCCTGGTTACCCCCTCTCGGAACCACAGACTTAGAAATCGCCAGCTCATATACAGTGCATAAAATATATTTATATATATACCCTTATACACCATTTTAATAAAAAATATCACAAAATTCTTCTAAGTCCCTCGGGAAGAGTGAAAGTCGCGCACGTTCATTTTCAGAGCTCCTAGACCTTCCTATAAGAAGTTAGCCAAAATGTAGCTTCGAAAAACGCTTAGGTTAAGTCTCAGAGTTGCATCTAATGTACCGAAGCTGGACTTAGACATAATTTCACTCTCACAACATTATGGCTGGTTGGAGACAGTCCGAACCACAAATACCGGGTCCATGGTTCTGGCCATATACTGGGGGGACGGGGACGACTCCCATTAACCCCTGACTATACCGAGGATACGCTTATCACAATGCCTTACTGGTCTGTGCTGAAGCAGGGCATTCTGGCAGCCAAGTGGCTTGACCTTTATTAGTGAGCCTGGTTACCCCCTCTCGGAACCACAGACTTAGAAATCGCCAGCTCATATACAGTGCATAAAATAAATTTATATATATATACCCTTATACACCATTTTAATAAAAAATATCACAAAATTCTTCTAAGTCCCTCGGGAAGAGTGAAAGACGCGCACGTTCATTTTCAGAGCTCCTAGACCTTCCTATAAGAAGTTAGCCAAAAAGTAGCTTCGAAAAACGCTTAGGTTAAGTTTCAGAGTTGCTTCTAATGTACCGAAGCTGGAATTAGACATAATTTCACTCTCACAACATTATGGCTGGTTGGAGACAGTCCGAACCACAAGTACTGGGTCCATGGTTCTGGGCGTATACTGGGGGGACGGGGACGACTCCCATTAACCCCTGACTATACCGGGGATACGCTTATCACAATGCCTTTCTGGTCTGTGCTGAAGCAGGGCATTCTGGCAGCCAATTGGCTTGACTTTTATTAGTGAGCCTGGTTACCCCCTCTCGGAACCACAGACTTAGAAATCGCCAGCTCATATACAGTGCATAAAATATATTTATATATATATACCCTTATACACCATTTTAATAAAAAATATCACAAAATTCTTCTAAGTCCCTCGGGAAGAGTGAAAGACGCGCACGTTCATTTTCAGAGCTCCTAGACCTTCCTATAAGAAGTTAGCCAAAAAGTAGCTTCGAAAAACGCTTAGGTTAAGTTTCAGAGTTGCATCTAATGTACCGAAGCTGTCCTTAGACATAATTTCACTCTCACAACATTATGGCTGGTTGGAGACAGTCCGAACCACAAATACCGGGTCCATGGTTTTGGCCATATACTGGGGGGACGGGGACGACTCCCATTAACCCCTGACTATACCGGGGATACGCTTATCACAATGCCTTACTGGTCTGTGCTGAAGCAGGGCATTCTGGCAGCCAAGTGGCTTGACCTTAATTAGTGAGCCTGGTTACCCCCTCTCGGAACCACAGACTTAGAAATCGCCAGCTCATATACAGTGCATAAAATATATTTATATATATACCCTTATACACCATTTTAATAAAAAATATCACAAAATTCTTCTAAGTCCCTCGGGAAGAGTGAAAGACGCGCACATTCATTTTCAGAGCTCCTAGACCTTCCTATAAGAAGTTAGCCAAAAAGTAGCTTCGAAAAACGCTTAGGTTAAGTCTCAGAGTTGCATCTAAAGTACCGAAGCTGGACTTAGACATAATTTCACTCTCACAACATTATGGCTGGTTGGAGACAGTCCGAACCACAAATACCGGGTCCATGGTTCTGGCCATATACTGGGGGGACGGGGACGACTCCCATTAACCCCTGATTATACCGAGGATACGCTTATCACAATGCCTTACTGGTCTGTGCTGAAGCAGGGCATTCTGGCAGCCAAGTGGCTTGACCTTTATTAGTGAGCCTGGTTACCCCCTCTCGGAACCACAGACTTAGAAATCGCCAGCTCATATACAGTGCATAAAATAAATTTATATATATATACCCTTATACACCATTTTAATAAAAAATATCACAAAATTCTTCTAAGTCCCTCGGGAAGAGTGAAAGACGCGCACGTTCATTTTCAGAGCTTCTAGACCTTCCTATAAGAAGTTAGCCAAAAAGTAGCTTCGAAAAACGCTTAGGTTAAGTTTCAGAGTTGCTTCTAATGTACCGAAGCTGGAATTAGACATAATTTCACTCTCACAACATTATGGCTGGTTGGAGACAGTCCGAACCACAAGTACTGGGTCCATGGTTCTGGGCGTATACTGGGGGGACGGGGACGACTCCCATTAACCCCTGACTATACCGGGGATACGCTTATCACAATGCCTTACTGGTCTGTGCTGAAGCAGGGCATTCTGGCAGCCAAGTGGCTTGACCTTAATTAGTGAGCCTGGTTACCCCCTCTCGGAACCACAGACTTAGAAATCGCCAGCTCATATACAGTGCATAAAATATATTTATATATATACCCTTATACACCATTTTAATAAAAAATATCACAAAATTCTTCTAAGTCCCTCGGGAAGAGTGAAAGACGCGCACATTCATTTTCAGAGCTCCTAGACCTTCCTATAAGAAGTTAGCCAAAAAGTAGCTTCGAAAAACGCTTAGGTTAAGTCTCAGAGTTGCATCTAAAGTACCGAAGCTGGACTTAGACATAATTTCACTCTCACAACATTATGGCTGGTTGGAGACAGTCCGAACCACAAATACCGGGTCCATGGTTCTGGCCATATACTGGGGGGACGGGGACGACTCCCATTAACCCCTGATTATACCGAGGATACGCTTATCACAATGCCTTACTGGTCTGTGCTGAAGCAGGGCATTCTGGCAGCCAAGTGGCTTGACCTTTATTAGTGAGCCTGGTTACCCCCTCTCGGAACCACAGACTTAGAAATCGCCAGCTCATATACAGTGCATAAAATAAATTTATATATATATACCCTTATACACCATTTTAATAAAAAATATCACAAAATTCTTCTAAGTCCCTCGGGAAGAGTGAAAGACGCGCACGTTCATTTTCAGAGCTTCTAGACCTTCCTATAAGAAGTTAGCCAAAAAGTAGCTTCGAAAAACGCTTAGGTTAAGTTTCAGAGTTGCTTCTAATGTACCGAAGCTGGAATTAGACATAATTTCACTCTCACAACATTATGGCTGGTTGGAGACAGTCCGAACCACAAGTACTGGGTCCATGGTTCTGGGCGTATACTGGGGGGACGGGGACGACTCCCATTAACCCCTGACTATACCGGGGATACGCTTATCACAATGCCTTACTGGTCTGTTCTGAAGCAGGGCATTCTGGCAGCCAAGTGGCTTGACCTTTATTAGTGAGCCTGGTTACCCCCTCTCGGAACCACAGACTTAGAAATCGCCAGCTCATATACAGTGCATAAAATATATTTATATATATACCCTTATACACCATTTTAATAAAAAACATCACAAAATTCTTCTAAGTCCCTCGGGAAGAGTTAAAGACGCGCACGTTCATTTTGAGAGCTCCTAGACCTTCCTATAAGAAGTTAGCCAAAAAGTAGCTTCGAAAAACGCTTAGGTTAAGTCTCAGAGTTGCATCTAATGTACCGAAGCTGGACTTAGACATAATTTCACTCTCACAACATTATGGCTGGTTGGAGACAGTCCGAACCACAAATACCGGGTCCATGGTTCTGGCCATATACTGGGGGGACGGGGACGACTCCCATTAACCCCTGACTATACCGGGGATACGCTTATCACAATGCCTTACTGGTCTGTGCTGAAGCAGGGCATTCTGGCAGCCAAGTGGCTTGACCTTTATTAGTGAGCCTGGTTACCCCCTCTCGGAACCACAGACTTAGAAATCGCCAGCTCATATACAGTGCATAAAATAAATTTATATATATATACCCTTATACACCATTTTAATAAAAAATATCACAAAATTCTTCTAAGTCCCTCGGGAAGAGTGAAAGACGCGCACGTTCATTTTCAGAGCTCCTAGACCTTCCTATAAGAAGTTAGCCAAAAAGTAGCTTCGAAAAACGCTTAGGTTAAGTTTCAGAGTTGCTTCTCATGTACCAAAGCTGGACTTAGACATAATTTCACTCTCACAACATTATGGCTGGTTGGAGACAGTCCGAACCACAAATACCGGGTCCATGGTTCTGGCCATATACTGGGGGGACGGGGACGACTCCCATTAACCCCTGACTATACCGGGGATACGCTTATCACAATGCCTTACTGGTCTGTGCTGAAGCAGGGCATTCTGGCAGCCAAGTGGCTTGACCTTTATTAGTGAGCCTGGTTACCCCCTCTCGGAACCACAGACTTAGAAATCGCCAGCTCATATACAGTGCATAAAATAAATTTATATATATATACCCTTATTCACCATTTTAATAAAAAATATCACAAAATTCTTCTAAGTCCCTCGAGAAGAGTGAAAGACGCGCACGTTCATTTTCAGAGCACCTAGACCTTCCTATAAGAAGTTAGCCAAAAAGTAGCTTCGAAAAACGCTTAGGTTAAGTCTCAGAGTTGCATCTAATGTACTGAAGCTGGACTTAGACATAATTTCACTCTCACAACATTATGGCTGGTTGGAGACAGTCCGAACCACAAATACCGGGTCCATGGTTCTGGCCATATACTGGGGGGACGGGGACGACTCCCATTAACCCCTGACTATACCGGGGATACGCTTATCACAATGCCTTACTGGTCTGTGCTGAAGCAGGGCATTCTGGCAGCCAAGTGGCTTGACCTTTATTAGTGAGCCTGGTTACCCCCTCTCGGAACCACAGACTTAGAAATCGCCAGCTCATATACAGTGCATAAAATAAATTTATATATATATACCCTTATACACCATTTTAATAAAAAATATCACAAAATTCTTCTAAGTCCCTCGGGAAGAGTGAAAGACGCGCACGTTCATTTTCAGAGCTCCTAGACCTTCCTATAAGAAGTTAGCCAAAAAGTAGCTTCGAAAAACGCTTAGGTTAAGTTTCAGAGTTGCTTCTCATGTACCAAAGCTGGACTTAGACATAATTTCACTCTCACAACATTATGGCTGGTTGGAGACAGTCCGAACCACAAATACCGGGTCCATGGTTCTGGCCATATACTGGGGGGACGGGGACGACTCCCATTAACCCCTGACTATACCGGGGATACGCTTATCACAATGCCTTACTGGTCTGTGCTGAAGCAGGGCATTCTGGCAGCCAAGTGGCTTGACCTTTATTAGTGAGCCTGGTTACCCCCTCTCGGAACCACAGACTTAGAAATCGCCAGCTCATATATAGTGCATAAAATAAATTTATATATATATACCCTTATTCACCATTTTAATAAAAAATATCACAAAATTCTTCTAAGTCCCTCGGGAAGAGTGAAAGACGCGCACGTTCATTTTCAGAGCTTCTAGACCTTCCTATAAGAAGTTAGCCAAAAAGTAGTTTCGAAAAACGCTTAGGTTAAGTTTCAGAGTTGCTTCTAATGTACCGAAGCTGGAATTAGACATAATTTCACTCTCACAACATTATGGCTGGTTGGAGACAGTCCGAACCACAAGTACTGGGTCCATGGTTCTGGGCGTATACTGGGGGGACGGGGACGACTCCCATTAACCCCTGACTATACCGGGGATACGCTTATCACAATGCCTTACTGGTCTGTGCTGAAGCAGGGCATTCTGGCAGCCAAGTGGCTTGACCTTTATTAGTGAGCCTGGTTACCCCCTCTCGGAACAACAGACTTAGAAATCGCCAGCTCATATACAGTGCATAAAATAAATTTATATATATATACCCTTATACACCATTTTAATAAAAAATATCACAAAATTCTTCTAAGTCCCTCGGGAAGAGTGAAAGACGCGCACGTTCATTTTCAGAGCTCCTAGACCTTCCTATAAGAAGTTAGCCAAAAAGTTGCTTCGAAAAACGCTTAGGTTAAGTTTCAGAGTTGCTTCTCATGTACCAAAGCTGGACTTAGACATAATTTCACTCTCACAACATTATGGCTGGTTGGAGACAGTCCGAACCACAAATACCGGGTTCATGGTTCTGGCCATATACTGGGGGGACGGGGACGACTCCCATTAACCCCTGACTATACCGGGGATACGCTTATCACAATGCCTTACTGGTCTGTGCTGAAGCAGGGCATTCTGGCAGCCAAGTGGCTTGACCTTTATTAGTGAGCCTGGTTACCCCCTCTCGGAACCACAGACTTAGAAATCGCCAGCTCATATATAGTGCATAAAATAAATTTATATATATATACCCTTATTCACCATTTTAATAAAAAATATCACAAAATTCTTCTAAGTCCCTCGGGAAGAGTGTAAGACGCGCACGTTCATTTTCAGAGCTTCTAGACCTTCCTATAAGAAGTTAGCCAAAAAGTAGTTTCGAAAAACGCTTAGGTTAAGTTTCAGAGTTGCTTCTAATGTACCGAAGCTGGAATTAGACATAATTTCACTCTCACAACATTATGGCTGGTTGGAGACAGTCCGAACCACAAGTACTGGGTCCATGGTTCTGGGCGTATACTGGGGGGACGGGGACGACTCCCATTAACCCCTGACTATACCGGGGATACGCTTATCACAATGCCTTACTGGTCTGTGCTGAAGCAGGGCATTCTGGCAGCCAAGTGGCTTGACCTTTATTAGTGAGCCTGGTTACCCCCTCTCGGAACCACAGACTTAGAAATCGCCAGCTCATATACAGTGCATAAAATAAATGTATATATATATACCCTTATACACCATTTTAATAAAAAATATCACAAAATTCTTCTAAGTCCCTCGGGAAGAGTGAAAGACGCGCACGTTCATTTTCAGAGCTCCTAGACCTTCTTATAAGAAGTTAGCCAAAAAGTAGCTTCGAAAAACGCTTAGGTTAAGTTTCAGAGTTGCTTCTAATGTACCGAAGCTGGAATTAGACATAATTTCACTCTCACAACATTATGGCTGGTTGGAGACAGTCCGAACCACAAGTACTGGGTCCATGGTTCTGGGCGTATACTGGGGGGACGGGGACGACTCCCATTAACCCCTGACTATACCGGGGATACGCTTATCACAATGCCTTACTGGTCTGTGCTGAAGCAGGGCATTCTGGCAGCCAAGTGGCTTGACCTTTATTAGTGAGCCTGGTTACCCCCTCTCGGAACCACAAACTTAGAAATCGCCAGCTCATATACAGTGCATAAAATAAATTTATATATATATACCCTTATACACCATTTTAATAAAAAATATCACAAAATTCTTCTAAGTCCCTCGGGAAGAGTGAAAGACGCGCACGTTCATTTTCAGAGCTCCTAGACCTTCCTATAAGAAGTTAGCCAAAAAGTAGCTTCGAAAAACGCTTAGGTTAAGTCTCAGAGTTGCATCTAATGTACCGAAGCTGGACTTAGACATAATTTCACTCTCACAACATTATGGCTGGTTGGAGACAGTCCGAACCACAAATACCGGGTCCATGGTTCTGGCCATATACTGGGGGGACGGGGACGACTCCCATTAACCCCTGACTATACCGGGGATACGCTTATCACAATGCCTTACTGGTCTGTGCTGAAGCAGGGCATTCTGGCAGCCAAGTGGCTTGACCTTTATTAGTGAGCCTGGTTACCCCCTCTCGGAACCACAGACTTAGAAATCGCCAGCTCATATACAGTGCATAAAATAAATTTATATATATATACCCTTATTCACCATTTTAATAAAAAATATCACAAAATTCTTCTAAGTCCCTCGGGAAGAGTGAAAGACGCGCACGTTCATTTTCAGAGCACCTAGACCTTCCTATAAGAAGTTAGCCAAAAAGTAGCTTCGAAAAACGCTTAGGTTAAGTCTCAGAGTTGCATCTAATGTACTGAAGCTGGACTTAGACATAATTTCACTCTCACAACATTATGGCTGGTTGGAGACAGTCCGAACCACAAATACCGGGTCCATGGTTCTGGCCATATACTGGGGGGACGGGGACGACTCCCATTAACCCCTGACTATACCGGGGATACGCTTATCACAATGCCTTACTGGTCTGTGCTGAAGCAGGGCATTCTGGCAGCCAAGTGGCTTGACCTTTATTAGTGAGCCTGGTTACCCCCTCTCGGAACCACAGACTTAGAAATCGCCAGCTCATATACAGTGCATAAAATAAATTTATATATATATACCCTTATACACCATTTTAATAAAAAATATCACAAAATTCTTCTAAGTCCCTCGGGAAGAGTGAAAGACGCGCACGTTCATTTTCAGAGCTCCTAGATCTTCCTATAAGAAGTTAGCCAAAAAGTAGCTTCGAAAAACGCTTAGGTTAAGTTTCAGAGTTGCTTCTCATGTACCAAAGCTGGACTTAGACATAATTTCACTCTCACAACATTATGGCTGGTTTTAGACAGTCCGAACCACAAATACCGGGTCCATGGTTCTGGCCATATACTGGGGGGACGGGGACGACTCCCATTAACCCCTGACTATACCGGGGATACGCTTATCACAATGCCTTACTGGTCTGTGCTGAAGCAGGGCATTCTGGCAGCCAAGTGGCTTGACCTTTATTAGTGAGCCTGGTTACCCCCTCTCGGAACCACAGACTTAGAAATCGCCAGCTCATATATAGTGCATAAAATAAATTTATATATATATACCCTTATTCACCATTTTAATAAAAAATATCACAAAATTCTTCTAAGTCCCTCGGGAAGAGTGAAAGACGCGCACGTTCATTTTCAGAGCTCCTAGACCTTCCTATAAGAAGTTAGCCAAAAAGTAGCTTCGAAAAACGCTTAGGTTAAGTCTCAGAGTTGCATCTAATGTACTGAAGCTAGACTTAGACATAATTTCACTCTCACAACATTATGGCTGGTTGGAGACAGTCCGAACCACAAATACCGGGTCCATGGTTCTGGCCATATACTGGGGGGACGGGGACGACTCCCATTAACCCCTGACTATACCGGGGATACGCTTATCACAATGCCTTACTGGTCTGTGCTGAAGCAGGGCATTCTGGCAGCCAAGTGGCTTGACCTTTATTAGTGAGCCTGGTTACCCCCTCTCGGAACCACAGACTTAGAAATCGCCAGCTCATATACAGTGCATAAAATAAATTTATATATATATACCCTTATACACCATTTTAATAAAAAATATCACAAAATTCTTCTAAGTCCCTCGGGAAGAGTGAAAGACGCGCACGTTCATTTTCAGAGCTCCTAGACCTTCCTATAAGAAGTTAGCCAAAAAGTAGCTTCGAAAAACGCTTAGGTTAAGTTTCAGAGTTGCTTCTCATGTACCAAAGCTGGACTTAGACATAATTTCACTCTCACAACATTATGGCTGGTTTTAGACAGTCCGAACCACAAATACCGGGTCCATGGTTCTGGCCATATACTGGGGGGACGGGGACGACTCCCATTAACCCCTGATTATACCGGGGATACGCTTATCACAATGCCTTACTGGTCTGTGCTGAAGCAGGGCATTCTGGCAGCCAAGTGGCTTGACCTTTATTAGTGAGCCTGGTTACCCCCTCTCGGAACCACAGACTTAGAAATCGCCAGCTCATATATAGTGCATAAAATAAATTTATATATATATACCCTTATTCACCATTTTAATAAAAAATATCACAAAATTCTTCTAAGTCCCTCGGGAAGAGTGAAAGACGCGCACGTTCATTTTCAGAGCTCCTAGACCTTCCTATAAGAAGTTAGCCAAAAAGTAGCTTCGAAAAACGCTTAGGTTAAGTCTCAGAGTTGCATCTAATGGTGGACTTAGACATAATTTCACTCTCACAACATTATGGCTGGTTGGAGACAGTCCGAACCACAAATACCAGGTCCATGGTTCTGGCCATATACTGGGGGGACGGGGACGACTCCCATTAACCCCTGACTATACCGGGGATACGCTTATCACAATGCCTTACTGGTCTGTGCTGAAGCAGGGCATTCTGGCAGCCAAGTGGCTTGACCTTTATTAGTGAGCCTGGTTACCCCCTCTCGGAACCACAGACTTAGAAATCGCCAGCTCATATACAGTGCATAAAATAAATTTATATATATATATACCCTTATACACCATTTTAATAAAAAATATCACAAAATTCTTCTAAGTCACTCGGGAAGAGTGAAAGACGCGCACGTTCATTTTCAGAGCTCCTAGACCTTCCTATAAGAAGTTAGCCAAAAAGTAGCTTCGAAAAACGCTTAGGTTAAGTTTCAGAGTTGCTTCTAATGTACCGAAGCTGGAATTAGACATAATTTCACTCTCACAACATTATGGCTGGTTGGAGACAGTCCGAACCACAAGTACTGGGTCCATGGTTCTGGGCGTATACTGGGGGGACGGGGACGACTCCCATTAACCACTGACTATACCGGGGATACGCTTATCACAATGCCTTACTGGTCTGTGCTGAAGCAGGGCATTCTGGCAGCCAAGTTGCTTGACCTTTATTAGTGAGCCTGGTTACCCCCTCTCGGAACCACAGACTTAGAAATCGCCAGCTCATATACAGTGCATAAAATATATTTATATATATACCCTTATACACCATTTTAATAAAAAATATCACAAAATTCTTCTAAGTCCCTCGGGAAGAGTGAAAGACGCGCACGTTCATTTTCAGAGCTCCTAGACCTTCCTATAAGAAGTTAGCCAAAAAGTAGCTTCGAAAAACGCTTAGGTTAAGTCTCAGAGTTACATCTAATGTACCGAAGCTGGACTTAGACATAATTTCACTCTCACAACATTATGGCTGGTTGGAGACAGTCCGAACCACAAATACCGGGTCCATGGTTCTGGCCATATACTGGGGGGACGGGGACGACTCCCATTAACCCCTGACTATACCGGGGATACGCTTATCACAATGCCTTACTGGTCTGTGCTGAAGCAGGGCATTCTGGCAGCCAAGTGGCTTGAACTTTATTAGTGAGCCTGGTTACCCCCTCTCGGAACCACAGACTTAGAAATCGCCAGCTCATATACAGTGCATAAAATAAATTTATATATATATACCCTTATTCACCATTTTAATAAAAAATATCACAAAATTCTTCTAAGTCCCTCGGGAAGAGTGAAAGACGCGCACGTTCATTTTCAGAGCACCTAGACCTTCCTATAAGAAGTTAGCCAAAAAGTAGCTTCGAAAAACGCTTAGGTTAAGTCTCAGAGTTGCATCTAATGTACTGAAGCTGGACTTAGACATAATTTCACTCTCACAACATTATGGCTGGTTGGAGACAGTCCGAACCACAAATACCGGGTCCATGGTTCTGGCCATATACTGGGGGGACGGGGACGACTCCCATTAACCCCTGACTATACCGGGGATACGCTTATCACAATGCCTTACTGGTCTGTGCTGAAGCAGGGCATTCTGGCAGCCAAGTGGCTTGACCTTTATTAGTGAGCCTGGTTACCCCCTCTCGGAACCACAGACTTAGAAATCGCCAGCTCATATACAGTGCATAAAATAAATTTATATATATATACCCTTATACACCATTTTAATAAAAAATATCACAAAATTCTTCTAAGTCCCTCGGGAAGAGTGAAAGACGCGCACGTTCATTTTCAGAGCTCCTAGACCTTCCTATAAGAAGTTAGCCAAAAAGTAGCTTCGAAAAACGCTTAGGTTAAGTTTCAGAGTTGCTTCTCATGTACCAAAGCTGGACTTAGACATAATTTCACTCTCACAACATTATGGCTGGTTTTAGACAGTCCGAACCACAAATACCGGGTCCATGGTTCTGGCCATATACTGGGGGGACGGGGACGACTCCCATTAACCCCTGACTATACCGGGGATACGCTTATCACAATGCCTTACTGGTCTGTGCTGAAGCAGGGCATTCTGGCAGCCAAGTGGCTTGACCTTTATTAGTGAGCCTGGTTACCCCCTCTCGGAACCACAGACTTAGAAATCGCCAGCTCATATACAGTGCATAAAATAAATTTATATATATATACCCTTATACACCATTTTAATAAAAAATATCACAAAATTCTTCTAAGTCCCTCGGGAAGAGTGAAAGACGCGCACGTTCATTTTCAGAGCTCCTAGACCTTCCTATAAGAAGTTAGCCAAAAAGTAGCTTCGAAAAACGCTTAGGTTAAGTTTCAGAGTTGCTTCTCATGTACCAAAGCTGGACTTAGACATAATTTCACTCTCACAACATTATGGCTGGTTTTAGACAGTCCGAACCACAAATACCGGGTCCATGGTTCTGGCCATATACTGGGGGGACGGGGACGACTCCCATTAACCCCTGATTATACCGGGGATACGCTTATCACAATGCCTTACTGGTCTGTGCTGAAGCAGGGCATTCTGGCAGCCAAGTGGCTTGACCTTTATTAGTGAGCCTGGTTACCCCCTCTCGGAACCACAGACTTAGAAATCGCCAGCTCATATATAGTGCATAAAATAAATTTATATATATATACCCTTATTCACCATTTTAATAAAAAATATCACAAAATTCTTCTAAGTCCCTCGGGAAGAGTGAAAGACGCGCACGTTCATTTTCAGAGCTCCTAGACCTTCCTATAAGAAGTTAGCCAAAAAGTAGCTTCGAAAAACGCTTAGGTTAAGTTTCAGAGTTGCTTCTAATGTACCGAAGCTGGAATTAGACATAATTTCACTCTCACAACATTATGGCTGGTTGGAGACAGTCCGAACCACAAGTACTGGGTCCATGGTTCTGGGCGTATACTGGGGGGACGGGGACGACTCCCATTAACCCCTGACTATACCGGGGATACGCTTATCACAATGCCTTACTGGTCTGTGCTGAAGCAGGGCATTCTGGCAGCCAAGTTGCTTGACCTTTATTAGTGAGCCTGGTTACCCCCTCTCGGAACCACAGACTTAGAAATCGCCAGCTCATATACAGTGCATAAAATATATTTATATATATACCCTTATACACCATTTTAATAAAAAATATCACAAAATTCTTCTAAGTCCCTCGGGAAGAGTGAAAGACGCGCACGTTCATTTTCAGAGCTCCTAGACCTTCCTATAAGAAGTTAGCCAAAAAGTAGCTTCGAAAAACGCTTAGGTTAAGTCTCAGAGTTACATCTAATGTACCGAAGCTGGACTTAGACATAATTTCACTCTCACAACATTATGGCTGGTTGGAGACAGTCCGAACCACAAATACCGGGTCCATGGTTCTGGCCATATACTGGGGGGACGGGGACGACTCCCATTAACCCCTGACTATACCGGGGATACGCTTATCACAATGCCTTACTGGTCTGTGCTGAAGCAGGGCATTCTGGCAGCCAAGTTGCTTGACCTTTATTAGTGAGCCTGGTTACCCCCTCTCGGAACCACAGACTTAGAAATCGCCAGCTCATATACAGTGCATAAAATATATTTATATATATACCCTTATACACCATTTTAATAAAAAATATCACAAAATTCTTGTAAGTCCCTCGGGAAGAGTGAAAGACGCGCACGTTCATTTTCAGAGCTCCTAGACCTTCCTATAAGAAGTTAGCCAAAAAGTAGCTTTGAAAAACGCTTAGGTTAAGTCTCAGAGTTGCATCTAATGTACCGAAGCTGGACTTAGACATAATTTCACTCTCACAACATTATGGCTGGTTGGAGCAAGTCCGAACCACAAATACCGGGTCCATGGTTCTGGCCATATACTGGGGGGACGGGGACGACTCCCATTAACCCCTGACTATACCGGGGATACGCTTATCACAATGCCTTACTGGTCTGTGCTGAAGCAGGGCATTCTGGCAGCCAAGTGGCTTGACCTTTATTAGTGAGCCTGGTTACCCCCTCTCGGAACCACAGACTTAGAAATCGCCAGCTCATATACAGTGCATAAAATAAATGTATATATATATATACCCTTATACACCATTTTAATAAAAAATATCACAAAATTCTTCTAAGTCCCTCGGGAAGAGTGAAAGACGCGCACGTTCATTTTCAGAGCTCCTAGACCTTCCTATAAGAAGTTAGCCAAAAAGTAGCTTCGAAAAACGCTTAGGTTAAGTTTCAGAGTTGCTTCTAATGTACCGAAGCTGGAATTAGACATAATTTCACTCTCACAACATTATGGCTGGTTGGAGACAGTCCGAACCACAAATACCGGGTCCATGGTTCTGGCCATATACTGGGGGGACGGGGACGACTCCCATTAACCCCTGACTATACCGGGGATACGCTTATCACAATGCCTTACTGGTCTGTGCTGAAGCAGGGCATTCTGGCAGCCAAGTTGCTTGACCTTTATTAGTGAGCCTGGTTACCCCCTCTCGGAACCACAGACTTAGAAATCGCCAGCTCATATACAGTGCATAAAATATATTTATATATATACCCTTATACACCATTTTAATAAAAAATATCACAAAATTCTTCTAAGTCCCTCGGGAAGAGTGAAAGACGCGCACGTTCATTTTCAGAGCTCCTAAACCTTCCTATAAGAAGTTAGCCAAAAAGTAGCTTTGAAAAACGCTTAGGTTAAGTCTCAGAGTTGCATCTAATGTACCGAAGCTGGACTTAGACATAATTTCACTCTCACAACATTATGGCTGGTTGGAGACAGTCCGAACCACAAATACCGGTTCCATGGTTCTGGCCATATACTGGGGGGACGGGGACGACTCCCATTAACCCCTGACTATACCGGGGATACGCTTATCACAATGCCTTACTGGTCTGTGCTGAAGCAGGGCATTCTGGCAGCCAAGTGGCTTGACCTTTATTAGTGAGCCTGGTTACCCCCTCTCGGAACCACAGACTTATAAATCGCCAGCTCATATACAGTGCATAAAATAAATGTATATATATATATACCCTTATACACCATTTTAATAAAAAATATCACAAAATTCTTCTAAGTCCCTCGGGAAGAGTGAAAGACGCGCACGTTCATTTTCAGAGCTCCTAGACCTTCCTATAAGAAGTTAGCCAAAAAGTAGCTTCGAAAAACGCTTAGGTTAAGTTTCAGAGTTGCTTCTAATGTACCGAAGCTGGAATTAGACATAATTTCACTCTCACAACATTATGGCTGGTTGGAGACAGTCCGAACCACAAGTACTGGGTCCATGGTTCTGGGCGTATACTGGGGGGACGGGGACGACTCCCATTAACCCCTGACTATACCGGGGATACGCTTATCACAATGCCTTACTGGTCTGTGCTGAAGCAGGGCATTCTGGCAGCCAAGTTGCTTGACCTTTATTAGTGAGCCTGGTTACCCCCTCTCGGAACCACAGACTTAGAAATCGCCAGCTCATATACAGTGCATAAAATATATTTATATATATACCCTTATACACCATTTTAATAAAAAATATCACAAAATTCTTCTAAGTCCCTCGGGAAGAGTGAAAGACGCGCACGTTCATTTTCAGAGCTCCTAGACCTTCCTATAAGAAGTTAGCCAAAAAGTAGCTTCGAAAAACGCTTAGGTTAAGTCTCAGAGTTGCATCTAATGTACCGAAGCTGGACTTAGACATAATTTCACTCTCACAACATTATGGCTGGTTGGAGACAGTCCGAACCACAAATACCGGGTCCATGGTTCTGGCCATATACTGGGGGGACGGGGACGACTCCCATTAACCCCTGACTATACCGGGGATACGCTTATCACAATGCCTTACTGGTCTGTGCTGAAGCAGGGCATTCTGGCAGCCAAGTTGCTTGACCTTTATTAGTGAGCCTGGTTACCCCCTCTCGGAACCACAGACTTAGAAATCGCCAGCTCATATACAGTGCATAAAATATATTTATATATATACCCTTATACACCATTTTAATAAAAAATATCACAAAATTCTTCTAAGTCCCTCGGGAAGAGTGAAAGACGCGCACGTTCATTTTCAGAGCTCCTAAACCTTCCTATAAGAAGTTAGCCAAAAAGTAGCTTTGAAAAACGCTTAGGTTAAGTCTCAGAGTTGCATCTAATGTACCGAAGCTGGACTTAGACATAATTTCACTCTCACAACATTATGGCTGGTTGGAGACAGTCCGAACCACAAGTACTGGGTCCATGGTTCTGGGCGTATACTGGGGGGACGGGGACGACTCCCATTAACCCCTGACTATACCGGGGATACGCTTATCACAATGCCTTACTGGTCTGTGCTGAAGCAGGGCATTCTGGCAGCCAAGTGGCTTGACCTTTATTAGTGAGCCTGGTTACCCCCTCTCGGAACCACAGACTTAGAAATCGCCAGCTCATATACAGTGCATAAAATATATTTATATATATACCCTTATACACCATTTTAATAAAAAATATCACAAAATTCTCCTAAGTCCCTCGGGAAGAGTGAAAGACGCGCACGTTCATTTTCAGAGCTCCTAGACCTTCCTATAAGAAGTTAGCCAAAAAGTAGCTTCGAAAAACGCTTAGGTTAAGTCTCAGAGTTGCATCTAATGTACTGAAGCTGGACTTAGACATAATTTCACTCTCACAACATTATGGCTGGTTGGAGACAGTCCGAACCACAAATACCGGGTCCATGGTTCTGGCCATATACTGGGGGGACGGGGACGACTCCCATTAACCCCTGAATATACCGGGGATACGCTTATCACAATGCCTTACTGGTCTGTGCTGAAGCAGGGCATCCTGGCAGCCAAGTTGCTTGACTTTATTAGTGAGCCTGGTTACCCCCTCTCGGAACCACAGACTTAGAAATCGCCAGCTCATATACAGTGCATAAAATATATTTATATATATACCCTTATACACCATTTTAATAAAAAATATCACAAAATTCTTCTAAGTCCCTCGGGAAGAGTGAAAGACGCGCACGTTCATTTTCAGAGCTCCTAGACCTTCCTATAAGAAGTTAGCCAAAAAGTAGCTTTGAAAAACGCTTAGGTTAAGTCTCAGAGTTGCATCTAATGTACCGAAGCTGGACTTAGACATAATTTCACTCTCACAACATTATGGCTGGTTGGAGCAAGTCCGAACCACAAATACCGGGTCCATGGTTCTGGCCATATACTGGGGGGACGGGGACGACTCCCATTAACCCCTGACTATACCGGGGATACGCTTATCACAATGCCTTACTGGTCTGTGCTGAAGCAGGGCATTCTGGCAGCCAAGTGGCTTGACCTTTATTAGTGAGCCTGGTTACCCCCTCTCGGAACCACAGACTTAGAAATCGCCAGCTCATATACAGTGCATAAAATAAATGTATATATATATATACCCTTATACACCATTTTAATAAAAAATATCACAAAATTCTTCTAAGTCCCTCGGGAAGAGTGAAAGACGCGCACGTTCATTTTCAGAGCTCCTAGACCTTCCTATAAGAAGTTAGCCAAAAAGTAGCTTCGAAAAACGCTTAGGTTAAGTTTCAGAGTTGCTTCTAATGTACCGAAGCTGGAATTAGACATAATTTCACTCTCACAACATTATGGCTGGTTGGAGACAGTCCGAACCACAAGTACTGGGTCCATGGTTCTGGGCGTATACTGGGGGGACGGGGACGACTCCCATTAACCCCTGACTATACCGGGGATACGCTTATCACAATGCCTTACTGGTCTGTGCTGAAGCAGGGCATTCTGGCAGCCAAGTTGCTTGACCTTTATTAGTGAGCCTGGTTACCCCCTCTCGGAACCACAGACTTAGAAATCGCCAGCTCATATACAGTGCATAAAATATATTTATATATATACCCTTATACACCATTTTAATAAAAAATATCACAAAATTCTTCTAAGTCCCTCGGGAAGAGTGAAAGACGCGCACGTTCATTTTCAGAGCTCCTAGACCTTCCTATAAGAAGTTAGCCAAAAAGTAGCTTCGAAAAACGCTTAGGTTAAGTCTCAGAGTTGCATCTAATGTACCGAAGCTGGACTTAGACATAATTTCACTCTCACAACATTATGGCTGGTTGGAGACAGTCCGAACCACAAATACCGGGTCCATGGTTCTGGCCATATACTGGGGGGACGGGGACGACTCCCATTAACCCCTGACTATACCGGGGATACGCTTATCACAATGCCTTACTGGTCTGTGCTGAAGCAGGGCATTCTGGCAGCCAAGTTGCTTGACCTTTATTAGTGAGCCTGGTTACCCCCTCTCGGAACCACAGACTTAGAAATCGCCAGCTCATATACAGTGCATAAAATATATTTATATATATACCCTTATACACCATTTTAATAAAAAATATCACAAAATTCTTCTAAGTCCCTCGGGAAGAGTGAAAGACGCGCACGTTCATTTTCAGAGCTCCTAAACCTTCCTATAAGAAGTTAGCCAAAAAGTAGCTTTGAAAAACGCTTAGGTTAAGTCTCAGAGTTGCATCTAATGTACCGAAGCTGGACTTAGACATAATTTCACTCTCACAACATTATGGCTGGTTGGAGACAGTCCGAACCACAAGTACTGGGTCCATGGTTCTGGGCGTATACTGGGGGGACGGGGACGACTCCCATTAACCCCTGACTATACCGGGGATACGCTTATCACAATGCCTTACTGGTCTGTGCTGAAGCAGGGCATTCTGGCAGCCAAGTGGCTTGACCTTTATTAGTGAGCCTGGTTACCCCCTCTCGGAACCACAGACTTAGAAATCGCCAGCTCATATACAGTGCATAAAATATATTTATATATATACCCTTATACACCATTTTAATAAAAAATATCACAAAATTCTCCTAAGTCCCTCGGGAAGAGTGAAAGACGCGCACGTTCATTTTCAGAGCTCCTAGACCTTCCTATAAGAAGTTAGCCAAAAAGTAGCTTCGAAAAACGCTTAGGTTAAGTCTCAGAGTTGCATCTAATGTACTGAAGCTGGACTTAGACATAATTTCACTCTCACAACATTATGGCTGGTTGGAGACAGTCCGAACCACAAATACCGGGTCCATGGTTCTGGCCATATACTGGGGGGACGGGGACGACTCCCATTAACCCCTGAATATACCGGGGATACGCTTATCACAATGCCTTACTGGTCTGTGCTGAAGCAGGGCATCCTGGCAGCCAAGTTGCTTGACTTTATTAGTGAGCCTGGTTACCCCCTCTCGGAACCACAGACTTAGAAATCGCCAGCTCATATACAGTGCATAAAATATATTTATATATATACCCTTATACACCATTTTAATAAAAAATATCACAAAATTCTTCTAAGTCCCTCGGGAAGAGTGAAAGACGCGCACGTTCATTTTCAGAGCTCCTAGACCTTCCTATAAGAAGTTAGCCAAAAAGTAGCTTTGAAAAACGCTTAGGTTAAGTCTCAGAGTTGCATCTAATGTACCGAAGCTGGACTTAGACATAATTTCACTCTCACAACATTATGGCTGGTTGGAGCAAGTCCGAACCACAAATACCGGGTCCATGGTTCTGGCCATATACTGGGGGGACGGGGACGACTCCCATTAACCCCTGACTATACCGGGGATACGCTTATCACAATGCCTTACTGGTCTGTGCTGAAGCAGGGCATTCTGGCAGCCAAGTGGCTTGACCTTTATTAGTGAGCCTGGTTACCCCCTCTCGGAACCACAGACTTAGAAATCGCCAGCTCATATACAGTGCATAAAATAAATGTATATATATATATACCCTTATACACCATTTTAATAAAAAATATCACAAAATTCTTCTAAGTCCCTCGGGAAGAGTGAAAGACGCGCACGTTCATTTTCAGAGCTCCTAGACCTTCCTATAAGAAGTTAGCCAAAAAGTAGCTTCGAAAAACGCTTAGGTTAAGTTTCAGAGTTGCTTCTAATGTACCGAAGCTGGAATTAGACATAATTTCACTCTCACAACATTATGGCTGGTTGGAGACAGTCCGAACCACAAGTACTGGGTCCATGGTTCTGGGCGTATACTGGGGGGACGGGGACGACTCCCATTAACCCCTGACTATACCGGGGATACGCTTATCACAATGCCTTACTGGTCTGTGCTGAAGCAGGGCATTCTGGCAGCCAAGTTGCTTGACCTTTATTAGTGAGCCTGGTTACCCCCTCTCGGAACCACAGACTTAGAAATCGCCAGCTCATATACAGTGCATAAAATATATTTATATATATACCCTTATACACCATTTTAATAAAAAATATCACAAAATTCTTCTAAGTCCCTCGGGAAGAGTGAAAGACGCGCACGTTCATTTTCAGAGCTCCTAGACCTTCCTATAAGAAGTTAGCCAAAAAGTAGCTTCGAAAAACGCTTAGGTTAAGTCTCAGAGTTGCATCTAATGTACCGAAGCTGGACTTAGACATAATTTCACTCTCACAACATTATGGCTGGTTGGAGACAGTCCGAACCACAAATACCGGGTCCATGGTTCTGGCCATATACTGGGGGGACGGGGACGACTCCCATTAACCCCTGACTATACCGGGGATACGCTTATCACAATGCCTTACTGGTCTGTGCTGAAGCAGGGCATTCTGGCAGCCAAGTTGCTTGACCTTTATTAGTGAGCCTGGTTACCCCCTCTCGGAACCACAGACTTAGAAATCGCCAGCTCATATACAGTGCATAAAATATATTTATATATATACCCTTATACACCATTTTAATAAAAAATATCACAAAATTCTTCTAAGTCCCTCGGGAAGAGTGAAAGACGCGCACGTTCATTTTCAGAGCTCCTAAACCTTCCTATAAGAAGTTAGCCAAAATGTAGCTTCGAAAAACGCTTAGGTTAAGTCTCAGAGTTGCATCTAATGTACTGAAGCTGGACTTAGACATAATTTCACTCTCACAACATTATGGCTGGTTGGAGACAGTCCGAACCACAAATACCGGGTCCATGGTTCTGGCCATATACTGGGGGGACGGGGACGACTCCCATTAACCCCTGAATATACCGGGGATACGCTTATCACAATGCCTTACTGGTCTGTGCTGAAGCAGGGCATCCTGGCAGCCAAGTTGCTTGACCTTTATTAGTGAGCCTGGTTACCCCCTCTCGGAACCACAGACTTAGAAATCGCCAGCTCATATACAGTGCATAAAATATATTTATATATATACCCTTATACACCATTTTAATAAAAAATATCACAAAATTCTTCTAAGTCCCTCGGGAAGAGTGAAAGACGCGAACGTTCATTTTCAGAGCTCCTAAACCTTCCTATAAGAAGTTAGCCAAAAAGTAGCTTCGAAAAACGCTTAGGTTAAGTCTCAGAGTTGCATCTAATGTACCGAAGCTGGACTTAGACATAATTTCACTCTCACAACATTATGGCTGGTTGGAGACAGTCCGAACCACAAATACCGGGTCCATGGTTCTGGCCATATACTGGGGGGACGGGGACGACTCCCATTAACCCCTGACTATACCGGGGATACGCTTATCACAATGCCTTACTGGTCTGTGCTGAAGCAGGGCATTCTGGCAGCCAAGTGGCTTGACCTTTATTAGTGAGCCTGGTTACCCCCTCTCGGAACCACAGACTTAGAAATCGCAAGCTCATATACAGTGCATAAAATAAATTTATATATATATATACCCTTATACACCATTTTAATAAAAAATATCACAAAATTCTTCTAAGTCCCTCGGGAAGAGTGAAAGACGCGCACGTTCATTTTCAGAGCTCCTAGACCTTCCTATAAGAAGTTAGCCAAAAAGTAGCTTCGAAAAACGCTTAGGTTAAGTTTCAGAGTTGCTTCTAATGTACCGAAGCTGGAATTAGACATAATTTCACTCTCACAACATTATGGCTGGTTGGAGACAGTCCGAACCACAAGTACTGGGTCCATGGTTCTGGGCGTATACTGGGGGGACGGGGACGACTCCCATTAACCCCTGACTATACCGGGGATACGCTTATCACAATGCCTTACTGGTCTGTGCTGAAGCAGGGCATTCTGGCAGCCAAGTTGCTTGACCTTTATTAGTGAGCCTGGTTACCCCCTCTCGGAACCACAGACTTAGAAATCGCCAGCTCATATACAGTGCATAAAATATATTTATATATATACCCTTATACAGTACACCATTTTAATAAAAAATATCACAAAATTCTCCTAAGTCCCTCGGGAAGAGTGAAAGACGCGCACGTTCATTTTCAGAGCTCCTAGACCTTCCTATAAGAAGTTAGCCAAAAAGTAGCTTCGAAAAACGCTTAGGTTAAGTCTCAGAGTTGCATCTAATGTACTGAAGCTGGACTTAGACATAATTTCACTCTCACAACATTATGGCTGGTTGGAGACAGTCCGAACCACAAATACCGGGTCCATGGTTCTGGCCATATACTGGGGGGACGGGGACGACTCCCATTAACCCCTGACTATACCGGGGATACGCTTATCACAATGCCTTACTGGTCTGTGCTGAAGCAGGGCATCCTGGCAGCCAAGTTGCTTGACCTTTATTAGTGAGCCTGGTTACCCCCTCTCGGAACCACAGACTTAGAAATCGCCAGCTCATATACAGTGCATAAAATATATTTATATATATACCCTTATACACCATTTTAATAAAAAATATCACAAAATTCTTCTAAGTCCCTCGGGAAGAGTGAAAGACGCGAACGTTCATTTTCAGAGCTCCTAAACCTTCCTATAAGAAGTTAGCCAAAAAGTAGCTTCGAAAAACGCTTAGGTTAAGTCTCAGAGTTGCATCTAATGTACCGAAGCTGGACTTAGACATAATTTCACTCTCACAACATTATGGCTGGTTGGAGACAGTCCGAACCACAAATACCGGGTCCATGGTTCTGGCCATATACTGGGGGGACGGGGACGACTCCCATTAACCCCTGACTATACCGGGGATACGCTTATCACAATGCCTTACTGGTCTGTGCTGAAGCAGGGCATTCTGGCAGCCAAGTTGCTTGACCTTTATTAGTGAGCCTGGTTACCCCCTCTCGGAACCACAGACTTAGAAATCGCCAGCTCATATACAGTGCATAAAATATATTTATATATATACCCTTATACACCATTTTAATAAAAAATATCACAAAATTCTTCTAAGTCCCTCGGGAAGAGTGAAAGACGCGGACGTTCATTTTCAGAGCTCCTAGACCTTCCTATAAGAAGTTAGCCAAAAAGTAGCTTCGAAAAACGCTTAGGTTAAGTCTCAGAGTTGCATCTAATGTACCGAAGCTGGACTTAGACATAATTTCACTCTCACAACATTATGGCTGGTTGGAGACAGTCCGAACCACAAATACCGGGTCCATGGTTCTGGCCATATACTGGGGGGATGGGGACGACTCCCATTAACCCCTGACTATACCGGGGATACGCTTATCACAATGCCTTACTGGTCTGTGCTGAAGCAGGGCATTCTGGCAGCCAAGTGGCTTGACCTTTATTAGTGAGCCTGGTTACCCCCTCTCGGAACCACAGACTTAGAAATCGCCAGCTCATATACAGTGCATAAAATAAATTTATATATATATATACCCTTATACACCATTTTAATAAAAAATATCACAAAATTCTTCTAAGTCCCTCGGGAAGAGTGAAAGACGCGCACGTTCATTTTCAGAGCTCCTAGACCTTCCTATAAGAAGTTAGCCAAAAAGTAGCTTCGAAAAACGCTTAGGTTAAGTTTCAGAGTTGCTTCTAATGTACCGAAGCTGGAATTAGACATAATTTCACTCTCACAACATTATGGCTGGTTGGAGACAGTCCGAACCACAAGTATTGGGTCCATGGTTCTGGGCGTATACTGGGGGGACGTGGACGACTCCCATTAACCCCTGACTATACCGGGGATACGCTTATCACAATGCCTTACTGGTCTGTGCTGAAGCAGGGCATTCTGGCAGCCAAGTTGCTTGACCTTTATTAGTGAGCCTGGTTACCCCCTCTCGGAACCACAGACTTAGAAATCGCCAGCTCATATACAGTGCATAAAATATATTTATATATATACCCTTATACACCATTTTAATAAAAAATATCACAAAATTCTCCTAAGTCCCTCGGGAAGAGTTAAAGACGCGCACGTTCATTTTCAGAGCTCCTAGACCTTCCTATAAGAAGTTAGCCAAAAAGTAGCTTCGAAAAACGCTTAGGTTAAGTCTCAGAGTTGCATCTAATGTACTGAAGCTGGACTTAGACATAATTTCACTCTCACAACATTATGGCTGGTTGGAGACAGTCCGAACCACAAATACCGGGTCCATGGTTCTGGCCATATACTGGGGGGACGGGGACGACTCCCATTAACCCCTGACTATACCGGGGATACGCTTATCACAATGCCTTACTGGTCTGTGCTGAAGCAGGGCATTCTGGCAGCCAAGTGGCTTGACCTTTATTAGTGAGCCTGGTTACCCCCTCTCGGAACCACAGACTTAGAAATCGCCAGCTCATATACAGTGCATAAAATAAATTTATATATATATACCCTTATACACCATTTTAATAAAAAATATCACAAAATTCTTCTAAGTCCCTCGGGAAGAGTGAAAGACGCGCACGTTCATTTTCAGAGCTCCTAGACCTTCCTATAAGAAGTTAGCCAAAAAGTACCTTCGAAAAACGCTTAGGTTAAGTCTCAGAGTTGCATCTAATGTACCGAAGCTGGACTTAGACATAATTTCACTCTCACAACATTATGGCTGGTTGGAGACAGTCCGAACCACAAATACCGGGTCCATGGTTCTGGCCATATACTGGGGGGACGGGGACGACTCCCATTAACCCCTGACTATACCGGGGATACGCTTATCACAATGCCTTACTGGTCTGTGCTGAAGCAGGGCATTCTGGCAGCCAAGTGGCTTGACCTTTATTAGTGAGCCTGGTTACCCCCTCTCGGAACCACAGACTTAGAAATCGCCAGCTCATATACAGTGCATAAAATAAATTTATATATATATACCCTTATACACCATTTTAATAAAAAATATCACAAAATTCTTCTAAGTCCCTCGGGAAGAGTGAAAGACGCGCACGTTCATTTTCAGAGCTCCTAGACCTTCCTATAAGAAGTTAGCCAAAAAGTAGCTTCGAAAAACGCTTAGGTTAAGTTTCAGAGTTGCTTCTAATGTACCGAAGCTGGAATTAGACATAATTTCACTCTCACAACATTATGGCTGGTTGGAGACAGTCCGAACCACAAGTACTGGGTCCATGGTTCTGGGCGTATACTGGGGGGACGGGGACGACTCCCATTAACCCCTGACTTTACCGGGGATACGCTTATCACAATGCCTTACTGGTCTGTGCTGAAGCAGGGCATTCTGGCAGCCAAGTGGCTTGAACTTTATTAGTGAGCCTGGTTACCCCCTCTCGGAACCACAGACTTAGAAATCGCCAGCTCATATACAGTGCATAAAATAAATTTATATATATATACCCTTATACACCATTTTAATAAAAAATATCACAAAATTCTTCTAAGTCCCTCGGAAAGAGTGAAAGACGCGCACGTTCATTTTCAGAGCTCCTAGACCTTCCTATAAGAAGTTAGCCAAAAAGTAGCTTCGAAAAACGCTTAGGTTAAGTTTCAGAGTTGCTTCTAATGTACCGAAGCTGGAATTAGACATAATTTCACTCTCACAACATTATGGCTGGTTGGAGACAGTCTGAACCACAAGTACTGGGTCCATGGTTCTGGGCGTATACTGGGGGGACGGGGACGACTCCCATTAACCCCTGACTATACCGGGGATACGCTTATCACAATGCCTTACTGGTCTGTGCTGAAGCAGGGCATCCTGGCAGCCAAGTTGCTTGACCTTTATTAGTGAGCCTGGTTACCCCCTCTCGGAACCACAGACTTAGAAATCGCCAGCTCATATACAGTGCATAAAATATATTTATATATATACCCTTATACAGTACACCATTTTAATAAAAAATATCACAAAATTCTCCTAAGTCCCTCGGGAAGAGTGAAAGACGCGCACGTTCATTTTCAGAGCTCCTAGACCTTCCTATAAGAAGTTAGCCAAAAAGTAGCTTCGAAAAACGCTTAGGTTAAGTCTCAGAGTTGCATCTAATGTACTGAAGCTGGACTTAGACATAATTTCACTCTCACAACATTATGGCTGGTTGGAGACAGTCCGAACCACAAATACCGGGTCCATGGTTCTGGCCATATACTGGGGGGACGGGGACGACTCCCATTAACCCCTGACTATACCGGGGATACGCTTATCACAATGCCTTACTGGTCTGTGCTGAAGCAGGGCATCCTGGCAGCCAAGTTGCTTGACCTTTATTAGTGAGCCTGGTTACCCCCTCTCGGAACCACAGACTTAGAAATCGCCAGCTCATATACAGTGCATAAAATATATTTATATATATACCCTTATACACCATTTTAATAAAAAATATCACAAAATTCTTCTAAGTCCCTCGGGAAGAGTGAAAGACGCGAACGTTCATTTTCAGAGCTCCTAAACCTTCCTATAAGAAGTTAGCCAAAAAGTAGCTTCGAAAAACGCTTAGGTTAAGTCTCAGAGTTGCATCTAATGTACCGAAGCTGGACTTAGACATAATTTCACTCTCACAACATTATGGCTGGTTGGAGACAGTCCGAACCACAAATACCGGGTCCATGGTTCTGGCCATATACTGGGGGGACGGGGACGACTCCCATTAACCCCTGACTATACCGGGGATACGCTTATCACAATGCCTTACTGGTCTGTGCTGAAGCAGGGCATTCTGGCAGCCAAGTGGCTTGACCTTTATTAGTGAGCCTGGTTACCCCCTCTCGGAACCACAGACTTAGAAATCGCCAGCTCATATACAGTGCATAAAATAAATTTATATATATATACCCTTATACACCATTTTAATAAAAAATATCACAAAATTCTTCTAAGTCCCTCGGGAAGAGTGAAAGACGCGCACGTTCATTTTCAGAGCTCCTAGACCTTCCTATAAGAAGTTAGCCAAAAAGTACCTTCGAAAAACGCTTAGGTTAAGTCTCAGAGTTGCATCTAATGTACCGAAGCTGGACTTAGACATGATTTCACTCTCACAACATTATGGCTGGTTGGAGACAGTCCGAACCACAAATACCGGGTCCATGGTTCTGGCCATATACTGGGGGGACGGGGACGACTCCCATTAACCCCTGACTATACCGGGGATACGCTTATCACAATGCCTTACTGGTCTGTGCTGAAGCAGGGCATTCTGGCAGCCAAGTGGCTTGACCTTTATTAGTGAGCCTGGTTACCCCCTCTCGGAACCACAGACTTAGAAATCGCCAGCTCATATACAGTGCATAAAATAAATTTATATATATATACCCTTATACACCATTTTAATAAAAAATATCACAAAATTCTTCTAAGTCCCTCGGGAAGAGTGAAAGACGCGCACGTTCATTTTCAGAGCTCCTAGACCTTCCTATAAGAAGTTAGCCAAAAAGTAGCTTCGAAAAACGCTTAGGTTAAGTTTCAGAGTTGCTTCTAATGTACCGAAGCTGGAATTAGACATAATTTCACTCTCACAACATTATGGCTGGTTGGAGACAGTCCGAACCACAAGTACTGGGTCCATGGTTCTGGGCGTATACTGGGGGGACGGGGACGACTCCCATTAACCCCTGACTTTACCGGGGATACGCTTATCACAATGCCTTACTGGTCTGTGCTGAAGCAGGGCATTCTGGCAGCCAAGTGGCTTGAACTTTATTAGTGAGCCTGGTTACCCCCTCTCGGAACCACAGACTTAGAAATCGCCAGCTCATATACAGTGCATAAAATAAATTTATATATATATACCCTTATACACCATTTTAATAAAAAATATCACAAAATTCTTCTAAGTCCCTCGGAAAGAGTGAAAGACGCGCACGTTCATTTTCAGAGCTCCTAGACCTTCCTATAAGAAGTTAGCCAAAAAGTAGCTTCGAAAAACGCTTAGGTTAAGTTTCAGAGTTGCTTCTAATGTACCGAAGCTGGAATTAGACATAATTTCACTCTCACAACATTATGGCTGGTTGGAGACAGTCTGAACCACAAGTACTGGGTCCATGGTTCTGGGCGTATACTGGGGGGACGGGGACGACTCCCATTAACCCCTGACTATACCGGGGATACGCTTATCACAATGCCTTACTGGTCTGTGCTGAAGCAGGGCATCCTGGCAGCCAAGTTGCTTGACCTTTATTAGTGAGCCTGGTTACCCCCTCTCGGAACCACAGACTTAGAAATCGCCAGCTCATATACAGTGCATAAAATATATTTATATATATACCCTTATACACCATTTTAATAAAAAATATCACAAAATTCTTCTAAGTCCCTCGGGAAGAGTGAAAGACGCGAACGTTCATTTTCAGAGCTCCTAAACCTTCCTATAAGAAGTTAGCCAAAAAGTAGCTTCGAAAAACGCTTAGGTTAAGTCTCAGAGTTGCATCTAATGTACCGAAGCTGGACTTAGACATAATTTCACTCTCACAACATTATGGCTGGTTGGAGACAGTCCGAACCACAAATACCGGGTCCATGGTTCTGGCCATATACTGGGGGGATGGGGACGACTCCCATTAACCCCTGACTATACCGGGGATACGCTTATCACAATGCCTTACTGGTCTGTGCTGAAGCAGGGCATTCTGGCAGCCAAGTGGCTTGACCTTTATTAGTGAGCCTGGTTACCCCCTCTCGGAACCACAGACTTAGAAATCGCCAGCTCATATACAGTGCATAAAATATATTTATATATATACCCTTATACACCATTTTAATAAAAAATATCACAAAATTCTTCTAAGTCCCTCGGGAAGAGTGAAAGACGCGGACGTTCATTTTCAGAGCTCCTAGACCTTCCTATAAGAAGTTAGCCAAAAAGTAGCTTCGAAAAACGCTTAGGTTAAGTCTCAGAGTTGCATCTAATGTACCGAAGCTGGACTTAGACATAATTTCACTCTCACAACATTATGGCTGGTTGGAGACAGTCCGAACCACAAATACCGGGTCCATGGTTCTGGCCATATACTGGGGGGATGGGGACGACTCCCATTAACCCCTGACTATACCGGGGATACGCTTATCACAATGCCTTACTGGTCTGTGCTGAAGCAGGGCATTCTGGCAGCCAAGTGGCTTGACCTTTATTAGTGAGCCTGGTTACCCCCTCTCGGAACCACAGACTTAGAAATCGCCAGCTCATATACAGTGCATAAAATAAATTTATATATATATACCCTTATACACCATTTTAATAAAAAATATCACAAAATTCTTCTAAGTCCCTCGGGAAGAGTGAAAGACGCGCACGTTCATTTTCAGAGCTCCTAGAACTTCCTATAAGAAGTTAGCCAAAAAGTAGCTTCGAAAAACGCTTAGGTTAAGTTTCAGAGTTGCTTCTAATGTACCGAAGCTGGAATTAGACATAATTTCACTCTCACAACATTATGGCTGGTTGGAGACAGTCCGAACCACAAATACCGGGTCCATGGTTCTGGCCATATACTGGGGGGACGGGGACGACTCCCATTAACCCCTGACTATACCGGGGATACGCTTATCACAATGCCTTACTGGTCTGTGCTGAAGCAGGGCATTCTGGCAGCCAAGTGGCTTGACCTTTATTAGTGAGCCTGGTTACCCCCTCTCGGAACCACAGACTTAGAAATCGCCAGCTCATATACAGTGCATAAAATAAATTTATATATATATATACCCTTATACACCATTTTAATAAAAAATATCACAAAATTCTTCTAAGTCCCTCGGGAAGAGTGAAAGACGCGCACGTTCATTTTCAGAGCTCCTAGACCTTCCTATAAGAAGTTAGCCAAAAAGTAGCTTCGAAAAACGCTTAGGTTAAGTTTCAGAGTTGCTTCCAATGTACCGAAGCTGGAATTAGACATAATTTCACTCTCACAACATTATGGCTGGTTGGAGACAGTCCGAACCACAAGTACTGGGTCCATGGTTCTGGGCGTATACTGGGGGGACGGGGACGACTCCCATTAACCCCTGACTATACCGGGGATACGCTTATCACAATGCCTTACTGGTCTGTGCTGAAGCAGGGCATTCTGGCAGCCAAGTGGCTTGAACTTTATTAGTGAGCCTGGTTACCCCCTCTCGGAACCACAGACTTAGAAATCGCCAGCTCATATACAGTGCATAAAATAAATTTATATATATATACCCTTATTCACCATTTTAATAAAAAATATCACAAAATTCTTCTAAGTCCCTCGGAAAGAGTGAAAGACGCGCACGTTCATTTTCAGAGCTCCTAGACCTTCCTATAAGAAGTTAGCCAAAAAGTAGCTTCGAAAAACGCTTAGGTTAAGTTTCAGAGTTGCTTCTAATGTACCGAAGCTGGAATTAGACATAATTTCACTCTCACAACATTATGGCTGGTTGGAGACAGTCCGAACCACAAGTACTGGGTCCATGGTTCTGGGCGTATACTGGGGGGACGGGGACGACTCCCATTAACCCCTGACTATACCGGGGATACGCTTATCACAATGCCTTACTGGTCTGTGCTGAAGCAGGGCATTCTGGCAGCCAAGTTGCTTGACCTTTATTAGTGAGCCTGGTTACCCCCTCTCGGAACCACAGACTTAGAAATCGCCAGCTCATATACAGTGCATAAAATATATTTATATATATACCCTTATACACCATTTTAATAAAAAATATCACAAAATTCTCCTAAGTCCCTCGGGAAGAGTTAAAGACGCGCACGTTCATTTTCAGAGCTCCTAGACCTTCCTATAAGAAGTTAGCCAAAAGTAGCTTCGAAAAACGCTTAGGTTAAGTCTCAGAGTTGCATCTAATGTACTGAAGCTGGACTTAGACATAATTTCACTCTCACAACATTATGGCTGGTTGGAGACAGTCCGAACCACAAATACCGGGTCCATGGTTCTGGCCATATACTGGGGGGACGGGGACGACTCCCATTAACCCCTGACTATACCGGGGATACGCTTATCACAATGCCTTACTGGTCTGTGCTGAAGCAGGGCATTCTGGCAGCCAAGTGGCTTGACCTTTATTAGTGAGCCTGGTTACCCCCTCTCGGAACCACAGACTTAGAAATCGCCAGCTCATATACAGTGCATAAAATAAATTTATATATATATACCCTTATACACCATTTTAATAAAAAATATCACAAAATTCTTCTAAGTCCCTCGGGAAGAGTGAAAGACGCGCACGTTCATTTTCAGAGCTCCTAGACCTTCCTATAAGAAGTTAGCCAAAAAGTACCTTCGAAAAACGCTTAGGTTAAGTCTCAGAGTTGCATCTAATGTACCGAAGCTGGACTTAGACATAATTTCACTCTCACAACATTATGGCTGGTTGGAGACAGTCCGAACCACAAATACCGGGTCCATGGTTCTGGCCATATACTGGGGGGACGGGGACGACTCCCATTAACCCCTGACTATACCGGGGATACGCTTATCACAATGCCTTACTGGTCTGTGCTGAAGCAGGGCATTCTGGCAGCCAAGTGGCTTGACCTTTATTAGTGAGCCTGGTTACCCCCTCTCGGAACCACAGACTTAGAAATCGCCAGCTCATATACAGTGCATAAAATAAATTTATATATATATACCCTTATACACCATTTTAATAAAAAATATCACAAAATTCTTCTAAGTCCCTCGGGAAGAGTGAAAGACGCGCACGTTCATTTTCAGAGCTCCTAGACCTTCCTATAAGAAGTTAGCCAAAAACTAGCTTCGAAAAACGCTTAGGTTAAGTTTCAGAGTTGCTTCTAATGTACCGAAGCTGGAATTAGACATAATTTCACTCTCACAACATTATGGCTGGTTGGAGACAGTCCGAACCACAAGTACTGGGTCCATGGTTCTGGGCGTATACTGGGGGGACGGGGACGACTCCCATTAACCCCTGACTTTACCGGGGATACGCTTATCACAATGCCTTACTGGTCTGTGCTGAAGCAGGGCATTCTGGCAGCCAAGTGGCTTGAACTTTATTAGTGAGCCTGGTTACCCCCTCTCGGAACCACAGACTTAGAAATCGCCAGCTCATATACAGTGCATAAAATAAATTTATATATATATACCCTTATACACCATTTTAATAAAAAATATCACAAAATTCTTCTAAGTCCCTCGGAAAGAGTGAAAGACGCGCACGTTCATTTTCAGAGCTCCTAGACCTTCCTATAAGAAGTTAGCCAAAAAGTAGCTTCGAAAAACGCTTAGGTTAAGTTTCAGAGTTGCTTCTAATGTACCGAAGCTGGAATTAGACATAATTTCACTCTCACAACATTATGGCTGGTTGGAGACAGTCTGAACCACAAGTACTGGGTCCATGGTTCTGGGCGTATACTGGGGGGACGGGGACGACTCCCATTAACCCCTGACTATACCGGGGATACGCTTATCACAATGCCTTACTGGTCTGTGCTGAAGCAGGGCATCCTGGCAGCCAAGTTGCTTGACCTTTATTAGTGAGCCTGGTTACCCCCTCTCGGAACCACAGACTTAGAAATCGCCAGCTCATATACAGTGCATAAAATATATTTATATATATACCCTTATACACCATTTTAATAAAAAATATCACAAAATTCTTCTAAGTCCCTCGGGAAGAGTGAAAGACGCGAACGTTCATTTTCAGAGCTCCTAAACCTTCCTATAAGAAGTTAGCCAAAAAGTAGCTTCGAAAAACGCTTAGGTTAAGTCTCAGAGTTGCATCTAATGTACCGAAGCTGGACTTAGACATAATTTCACTCTCACAACATTATGGCTGGTTGGAGACAGTCCGAACCACAAATACCGGGTCCATGGTTCTGGCCATATACTGGGGGGACGGGGACGACTCCCATTAACCCCTGACTATACCGGGGATACGCTTATCACAATGCCTTACTGGTCTGTGCTGAAGCAGGGCATTCTGGCAGCCAAGTGGCTTGACCTTTATTAGTGAGCCTGGTTACCCCCTCTCGGAACCACAGACTTAGAAATCGCCAGCTCATATACAGTGCATAAAATATATTTATATATATACCCTTATACACCATTTTAATAAAAAATATCACAAAATTCTTCTAAGTCCCTCGGGAAGAGTGAAAGACGCGGACGTTCATTTTCAGAGCTCCTAGACCTTCCTATAAGAAGTTAGCCAAAAAGTAGCTTCGAAAAACGCTTAGGTTAAGTCTCAGAGTTGCATCTAATGTACCGAAGCTGGACTTAGACATAATTTCACTCTCACAACATTATGGCTGGTTGGAGACAGTCCGAACCACAAATACCGGGTCCATGGTTCTGGCCATATACTGGGGGGATGGGGACGACTCCCATTAACCCCTGACTATACCGGGGATACGCTTATCACAATGCCTTACTGGTCTGTGCTGAAGCAGGGCATTCTGGCAGCCAAGTGGCTTGACCTTTATTAGTGAGCCTGGTTACCCCCTCTCGGAACCACAGACTTAGAAATCGCCAGCTCATATACAGTGCATAAAATAAATTTATATATATATACCCTTATACACCATTTTAATAAAAAATATCACAAAATTCTTCTAAGTCCCTCGGGAAGAGTGAAAGACGCGCACGTTCATTTTCAGAGCTCCTAGAACTTCCTATAAGAAGTTAGCCAAAAAGTAGCTTCGAAAAACGCTTAGGTTAAGTTTCAGAGTTGCTTCTAATGTACCGAAGCTGGAATTAGACATAATTTCACTCTCACAACATTATGGCTGGTTGGAGACAGTCCGAACCACAAATACCGGGTCCATGGTTCTGGCCATATACTGGGGGGACGGGGACGACTCCCATTAACCCCTGACTATACCGGGGATACGCTTATCACAATGCCTTACTGGTCTGTGCTGAAGCAGGGCATTCTGGCAGCCAAGTGGCTTGACCTTTATTAGTGAGCCTGGTTACCCCCTCTCGGAACCACAGACTTAGAAATCGCCAGCTCATATACAGTGCATAAAATAAATTTATATATATATATACCCTTATACACCATTTTAATAAAAAATATCACAAAATTCTTCTAAGTCCCTCGGGAAGAGTGAAAGACGCGCACGTTCATTTTCAGAGCTCCTAGACCTTCCTATAAGAAGTTAGCCAAAAAGTAGCTTCGAAAAACGCTTAGGTTAAGTTTCAGAGTTGCTTCCAATGTACCGAAGCTGGAATTAGACATAATTTCACTCTCACAACATTATGGCTGGTTGGAGACAGTCCGAACCACAAGTACTGGGTCCATGGTTCTGGGCGTATACTGGGGGGACGGGGACGACTCCCATTAACCCCTGACTATACCGGGGATACGCTTATCACAATGCCTTACTGGTCTGTGCTGAAGCAGGGCATTCTGGCAGCCAAGTGGCTTGAACTTTATTAGTGAGCCTGGTTACCCCCTCTCGGAACCACAGACTTAGAAATCGCCAGCTCATATACAGTGCATAAAATAAATTTATATATATATACCCTTATTCACCATTTTAATAAAAAATATCACAAAATTCTTCTAAGTCCCTCGGAAAGAGTGAAAGACGCGCACGTTCATTTTCAGAGCTCCTAGACCTTCCTATAAGAAGTTAGCCAAAAAGTAGCTTCGAAAAACGCTTAGGTTAAGTTTCAGAGTTGCTTCTAATGTACCGAAGCTGGAATTAGACATAATTTCACTCTCACAACATTATGGCTGGTTGGAGACAGTCCGAACCACAAGTACTGGGTCCATGGTTCTGGGCGTATACTGGGGGGACGGGGACGACTCCCATTAACCCCTGACTATACCGGGGATACGCTTATCACAATGCCTTACTGGTCTGTGCTGAAGCAGGGCATCCTGGCAGCCAAGTTGCTTGACCTTTATTAGTGAGCCTGGTTACCCCCTCTCGGAACCACAGACTTAGAAATCGCCAGCTCATATACAGTGCATAAAATATATTTATATATATACCCTTATACACCATTTTAATAAAAAATATCACAAAATTCTTCTAAGTCCCTCGGGAAGAGTGAAAGACGCGAACGTTCATTTTCAGAGCTCCTAAACCTTCCTATAAGAAGTTAGCCAAAAAGTAGCTTCGAAAAACGCTTAGGTTAAGTCTCAGAGTTGCATCTAATGTACCGAAGCTGGACTTAGACATAATTTCACTCTCACAACATTATGGCTGGTTGGAGACAGTCCGAACCACAAATACCGGGTCCATGGTTCTGGCCATATACTGGGGGGACGGGGACGACTCCCATTAACCCCTGACTATACCGGGGATACGCTTATCACAATGCCTTACTGGTCTGTGCTGAAGCAGGGCATTCTGGCAGCCAAGTGGCTTGACCTTTATTAGTGAGCCTGGTTACCCCCTCTCGGAACCACAGACTTAGAAATCGCCAGCTCATATACAGTGCATAAAATATATTTATATATATACCCTTATACACCATTTTAATAAAAAATATCACAAAATTCTTCTAAGTCCCTCGGGAAGAGTGAAAGACGCGGACGTTCATTTTCAGAGCTCCTAGACCTTCCTATAAGAAGTTAGCCAAAAAGTAGCTTCGAAAAACGCTTAGGTTAAGTCTCAGAGTTGCATCTAATGTACCGAAGCTGGACTTAGACATAATTTCACTCTCACAACATTATGGCTGGTTGGAGACAGTCCGAGCCACAAATACCGGGTCCATGGTTCTGGCCATATACTGGGGGGATGGGGACGACTCCCATTAACCCCTGACTATACCGGGGATACGCTTATCACAATGCCTTACTGGTCTGTGCTGAAGCAGGGCATTCTGGCAGCCAAGTGGCTTGACCTTTATTAGTGAGCCTGGTTACCCCCTCTCGGAACCACAGACTTAGAAATCGCCAGCTCATATACAGTGCATAAAATAAATTTATATATATATACCCTTATACACCATTTTAATAAAAAATATCACAAAATTCTTCTAAGTCCCTCGGGAAGAGTGAAAGACGCGCACGTTCATTTTCAGAGCTCCTAGACCTTCCTATAAGAAGTTAGCCAAAAAGTAGCTTCGAAAAACGCTTAGGTTAAGTTTCAGAGTTGCTTCTAATGTACCGAAGCTGGAATTAGACATAATTTCACTCTCACAACATTATGGCTGGTTGGAGAAAGTCCGAACCACAAGTACTGGGTCCATGGTTCTGGGCGTATACTGGGGGGACGTGGACGACTCCCATTAACCCCTGACTATACCGGGGATACGCTTATCACAATGCCTTACTGGTCTGTGCTGAAGCAGGGCATTCTGGCAGCCAAGTTGCTTGACCTTTATTAGTGAGCCTGGTTACCCCCTCTCGGAACCACAGACTTAGAAATCGCCAGCTCATATACAGTGCATAAAATATATTTATATATATACCCTTATACACCATTTTAATAAAAAATATCACAAAATTCTCCTAAGTCCCTCGGGAAGAGTGAAAGACACGCACGTTCATTTTCAGAGCTCCTAGACCTTCCTATAAGAAGTTAGCCAAAAAGTAGCTTCGAAAAACGCTTAGGTTAAGTCTCAGAGTTGCATCTAATGTACTGAAGCTGGACTTAGACATAATTTCACTCTCACAACATTATGGCTGGTTGGAGACAGTCCGAACCACAAATACCGGGTCCATGGTTCTGGCCATATACTGGGGGGACGGGGACGACTCCCATTAACCCCTGACTATACCGGGGATACGCTTATCACAATGCCTTACTGGTCTGTGCTGAAGCAGGGCATTCTGGCAGCCAAGTGGCTTGACCTTTATTAGTGAGCCTGGTTACCCCCTCTCGGAACCACAGACTTAGAAATCGCCAGCTCATATACAGTGCATAAAATAAATTTATATATATATACCCTTATACACCATTTTAATAAAAAATATCACAAAATTCTTCTAAGTCCCTCGGGAAGAGTGAAAGACGCGCACGTTCATTTTCAGAGCTCCTAGACCTTCCTATAAGAAGTTAGCCAAAAAGAAGCTTCGAAAAACGCTTAGGTTAAGTCTCAGAGTTGCATCTAATGTACTGAAGCTGGACTTAGACATAATTTCACTCTCACAACATTATGGCTGGTTGGAGACAGTACGAACCACAAATACCGGGTCCATGGTTCTGGCCATATACTGGGGGGACGGGGACGACTCCCATTAACCCCTGACTATACCGGGGATACGCTTATCACAATGCCTTACTGGTCTGTGCTGAAGCAGGGCATTCTGGCAGCCAAGTGGCTTGACCTTTATTAGTGAGCCTGGTTACCCCCTCTCGGAACCACAGACTTAGAAATCGCCAGCTCATATACAGTGCATAAAATAAATTTATATATATATACCCTTATACACCATTTTAATAAAAAATATCACAAAATTCTTCTAAGTCCCTCGGGAAGAGTGAAAGACGCGCACGTTCATTTTCAGAGCTCCTAGACCTTCCTATAAGAAGTTAGCCAAAAAGTAGCTGCGAAAAACGCTTAGGTTAAGTCTCAGAGTTGCATCTAATGTACCGAAGCTGGACTTAGACATAATTTCACTCTCACAACATTATGGCTGGTTGGAGACAGTCCGAACCACAAATACCGGGTCCATGGTTCTGGCCATATACTGGGGGGACGGGGACGACTCCCATTAACCCCTGACTATACCGGGGATACGCTTATCACAATGCCTTACTGGTCTGTGCTGAAGCAGGGCATTCTGGCAGCCAAGTGGCTTGACCTTTATTAGTGAGCCTGGTTACCCCCTCTCGGAACCACAGACTTAGAAATCGCCAGCTCATATACAGTGCATAAAATAAATTTATATATATATACCCTTATACACCATTTTAATAAAAAATATCACAAAATTCTTCTAAGTCCCTCGGGAAGAGTGAAAGACGCGCACGTTCATTTTCAGAGCTCCTAGACCTTCCTATAAGAAGTTAGCCAAAAAGTAGCTTCGAAAAACGCTTAGGTTAAGTTTCAGAGTTGCTTCTAATGTACCGAAGCTGGAATTAGACATAATTTCACTCTCACAACATTATGGCTGGTTGGAGACAGTCCGAACCACAAGTACTGGGTCCATGGTTCTGGGCGTATACTGGGGGGACGGGGACGACTCCCATTAACCCCTGACTATACCGGGGATACGCTTATGACAATGCCTTACTGGTCTGTGCTGAAGCAGGGCATTCTGGCAGCCAAGTGGCTTGACCTTTATTAGTGAGCCTGGTTACCCCCTCTCGGAACCACAGACTTAGAAATCGCCAGCTCATATACAGTGCATAAAATAAATTTATATATATATACCCTTATACACCATTTTAATAAAAAATATCACAAAATTCTTCTAAGTCCCTCGGGAAGAGTGAAAGACGCGCACGTTCATTTTCAGAGCTCCTAGACCTTCCTATAAGAAGTTAGCCAAAAAGTAGCTTCGAAAAACGCTTAGGTTAAGTTTCAGAGTTGCTTCTAATGTACCGAAGCTGGAATTAGACATAATTTCACTCTCACAACATTATGGCTGGTTGGAGACAGTCCGAACCACAAGTACTGGGTCCATGGTTCTGGGCGTATACTGGGGGGACGGGGACGACTCCCATTAACCCCTGACTATACCGGGGATACGCTTATCACAATGCCTTACTGGTCTGTGCTGAAGCAGGGCATTCTGGCAGCCAAGTTGCTTGACCTTTATTAGTGAGCCTGGTTACCCCCTCTCGGAACCACAGACTTAGAAATCGCCAGCTCATATACAGTGCATAAAATAAATTTATTTATATATACCCTTATACACCATTTTAATAAAAAATATCACAAAATTCTTCTAAGTCCCTCGGGAAGAGTGAAAGACGCGGACGTTCATTTTCAGAGCTCCTAGACCTTCCTATAAGAAGTTAGCCAAAAAGTAGCTTCGAAAAACGCTTAGGTTAAGTCTCAGAGTTGCATCTAATGTACCGAAGCTGGACTTAGACATAATTTCACTCTCACAACATTATGGCTGGTTGGAGACAGTCCGAACCACAAATACCGGGTCCATGGTTCTGGCCATATACTGGGGGGATGGGGACGACTCCCATTAACCCCTGACTATACCGGGGATACGCTTATCACAATGCCTTACTGGTCTGTGCTGAAGCAGGGCATTCTGGCAGCCAAGTGGCTTGACCTTTATTAGTGAGCCTGGTTACCCCCTCTCGGAACCACAGACTTAGAAATCGCCAGCTCATATACAGTGCATAAAATAAATTTATATATATATACCCTTATACACCATTTTAATAAAAAATATCACAAAATTCTTCTAAGTCCCTCGGGAAGAGTGAAAGACGCGCACGTTCATTTTCAGAGCTCCTAGACCTTCCTATAAGAAGTTAGCCAAAAAGTAGCTTCGAAAAACGCTTAGGTTAAGTTTCAGAGTTGCTTCTAATGTACCGAAGCTGGAATTAGACATAATTTCACTCTCACAACATTATGGCTGGTTGGAGAAAGTCCGAACCACAAGTACTGGGTCCATGGTTCTGGGCGTATACTGGGGGGACGTGGACGACTCCCATTAACCCCTGACTATACCGGGGATACGCTTATCACAATGCCTTACTGGTCTGTGCTGAAGCAGGGCATTCTGGCAGCCAAGTTGCTTGACCTTTATTAGTGAGCCTGGTTACCCCCTCTCGGAACCACAGACTTAGAAATCGCCAGCTCATATACAGTGCATAAAATATATTTATATATATACCCTTATACACCATTTTAATAAAAAATATCACAAAATTCTCCTAAGTCCCTCGGGAAGAGTGAAAGACACGCACGTTCATTTTCAGAGCTCCTAGACCTTCCTATAAGAAGTTAGCCAAAAAGTAGCTTCGAAAAACGCTTAGGTTAAGTCTCAGAGTTGCATCTAATGTACTGAAGCTGGACTTAGACATAATTTCACTCTCACAACATTATGGCTGGTTGGAGACAGTCCGAACCACAAATACCGGGTCCATGGTTCTGGCCATATACTGGGGGGACGGGGACGACTCCCATTAACCCCTGACTATACCGGGGATACGCTTATCACAATGCCTTACTGGTCTGTGCTGAAGCAGGGCATTCTGGCAGCCAAGTGGCTTGACCTTTATTAGTGAGCCTGGTTACCCCCTCTCGGAACCACAGACTTAGAAATCGCCAGCTCATATACAGTGCATAAAATAAATTTATATATATATACCCTTATACACCATTTTAATAAAAAATATCACAAAATTCTTCTAAGTCCCTCGGGAAGAGTGAAAGACGCGCACGTTCATTTTCAGAGCTCCTAGACCTTCCTATAAGAAGTTAGCCAAAAAGAAGCTTCGAAAAACGCTTAGGTTAAGTCTCAGAGTTGCATCTAATGTACTGAAGCTGGACTTAGACATAATTTCACTCTCACAACATTATGGCTGGTTGGAGACAGTACGAACCACAAATACCGGGTCCATGGTTCTGGCCATATACTGGGGGGACGGGGACGACTCCCATTAACCCCTGACTATACCGGGGATACGCTTATCACAATGCCTTACTGGTCTGTGCTGAAGCAGGGCATTCTGGCAGCCAAGTGGCTTGACCTTTATTAGTGAGCCTGGTTACCCCCTCTCGGAACCACAGACTTAGAAATCGCCAGCTCATATACAGTGCATAAAATAAATTTATATATATATACCCTTATACACCATTTTAATAAAAAATATCACAAAATTCTTCTAAGTCCCTCGGGAAGAGTGAAAGACGCGCACGTTCATTTTCAGAGCTCCTAGACCTTCCTATAAGAAGTTAGCCAAAAAGTAGCTGCGAAAAACGCTTAGGTTAAGTCTCAGAGTTGCATCTAATGTACCGAAGCTGGACTTAGACATAATTTCACTCTCACAACATTATGGCTGGTTGGAGACAGTCCGAACCACAAATACCGGGTCCATGGTTCTGGCCATATACTGGGGGGACGGGGACGACTCCCATTAACCCCTGACTATACCGGGGATACGCTTATCACAATGCCTTACTGGTCTGTGCTGAAGCAGGGCATTCTGGCAGCCAAGTGGCTTGACCTTTATTAGTGAGCCTGGTTACCCCCTCTCGGAACCACAGACTTAGAAATCGCCAGCTCATATACAGTGCATAAAATAAATTTATATATATATACCCTTATACACCATTTTAATAAAAAATATCACAAAATTCTTCTAAGTCCCTCGGGAAGAGTGAAAGACGCGCACGTTCATTTTCAGAGCTCCTAGACCTTCCTATAAGAAGTTAGCCAAAAAGTAGCTTCGAAAAACGCTTAGGTTAAGTTTCAGAGTTGCTTCTAATGTACCGAAGCTGGAATTAGACATAATTTCACTCTCACAACATTATGGCTGGTTGGAGACAGTCCGAACCACAAGTACTGGGTCCATGGTTCTGGGCGTATACTGGGGGGACGGGGACGACTCCCATTAACCCCTGACTATACCGGGGATACGCTTATGACAATGCCTTACTGGTCTGTGCTGAAGCAGGGCATTCTGGCAGCCAAGTGGCTTGACCTTTATTAGTGAGCCTGGTTACCCCCTCTCGGAACCACAGACTTAGAAATCGCCAGCTCATATACAGTGCATAAAATAAATTTATATATATATACCCTTATACACCATTTTAATAAAAAATATCACAAAATTCTTCTAAGTCCCTCGGGAAGAGTGAAAGACGCGCACGTTCATTTTCAGAGCTCCTAGACCTTCCTATAAGAAGTTAGCCAAAAAGTAGCTTCGAAAAACGCTTAGGTTAAGTTTCAGAGTTGCTTCTAATGTACCGAAGCTGGAATTAGACATAATTTCACTCTCACAACATTATGGCTGGTTGGAGACAGTCCGAACCACAAGTACTGGGTCCATGGTTCTGGGCGTATACTGGGGGGACGGGGACGACTCCCATTAACCCCTGACTATACCGGGGATACGCTTATCACAATGCCTTACTGGTCTGTGCTGAAGCAGGGCATTCTGGCAGCCAAGTTGCTTGACCTTTATTAGTGAGCCTGGTTACCCCCTCTCGGAACCACAGACTTAGAAATCGCCAGCTCATATACAGTGCATAAAATATATTTATATATATACCCTTATACACCATTTTAATAAAAAATATCACAAAATTCTCCTAAGTCCCTCGGGAAGAGTGAAAGACGCGCACGTTCATTTTCAGAGCTCCTAGACCTTCCTATAAGAAGTTAGCCAAAAAGTAGCTTCGAAAAACGCTTAGGTTAAGTCTCAGAGTTGCATCTAATGTACTGAAGCTGGACTTAGACATAATTTCACTCTCACAACGTTATGGCTGGTTGGAGACAGTCCGAACCACAAATACCGGGTCCATGGTTCTGGCCATATACTGGGGGGACGGGGACGACTCCCATTAACCCCTGACTATACCGGGGATACGCTTATCACAATGCCTTACTGGTCTGTGCTGAAGCAGGGCATTCTGGCAGCCAAGTGGCTTGACCTTTATTAGTGAGCCTGGTTACCCCCTCTCGGAACCACAGACTTAGAAATCGCCAGCTCATATACAGTGCATAAAATAAATTTATATATATATACCCTTATACACCATTTTAATAAAAAATATCACAAAATTCTTCTAAGTCCCTCGGGAAGAGTGAAAGACGCGCACGTTCATTTTCAGAGCTCCTAGACCTTCCTATAAGAAGTTACACTGGCGACACACTTTATTCGAGCTTGGCTAGTCCCACGAATTCGGGTATACCCGGGTGTATTGAGGATTGTGACTGTGTTCTGCCCGAGTACATTGAGGTATTTTCCAGGCAGGGATTGAAGCATTTTATTCCCGCTGGCTGCAATACTGCACAGTATATATATATATACTTCATTACAATTCATGAATTTATGTCATCTGGTAGACACGCGAAGCATTGCAGCCTATTAAATCCTAATCATTATCATTTAACAGATCAGCCGCCCGTCAGCCAGGCATGAACCCAGGCTGGGAAGGCAAATGCAACGGGGCTTGTCAGAGGTGAGGAGCGGCGCATTCCAGGTATCTGCCAGGTACATACTGGGTATTTGCTCGAATAAAGTGTGTCGGTGCAGTAGCCAAAAAGTAGCTTCGAAAAACGCTTAGGTTACGTTTCAGAGTTGCTTCTAGTGTACCGAAGCTGGAATTAGACATAATTTCACTCTCACAACATTATGGCTGGTTGGAGACAGTCCGAACCACAAGTACTGGGTCCATGGTTCTGGGCGTATACTGGGGGGACGGGGACGACTCCCATTAACCCCTGACTATACCGGGGATACGCTTATCACAATGCCTTACTGGTCTGTGCTGAAGCAGGGCATTCTGGCAGCCAAGTGGCTTGACCTTTATTAGTGAGCCTGGTTACCCCCTCTCGGAACCACAGACTTAGAAATCGCCAGCTCATATACAGTGCATAAAATAAATTTATATATATATACCCTTATACACCATTTTAATAAAAAATATCACAAAATTCTTCTAAGTCCCTCGGGAAGAGTGAAAGACGCGCACGTTCATTTTCAGAGCTCCTAGACCTTCCTATAAGAAGTTAGCCAAAAAGTAGCTTCGAAAAACGCTTAGGTTAAGTTTCAGAGTTGCTTCTAATGTACCGAAGCTGGAATTAGACATAATTTCACTCTCACAACATTATGGCTGGTTGGAGAAAGTCCGAACCACAAGTACTGGGTCCATGGTTCTGGGCGTATACTGGGGGGACGTGGACGACTCCCATTAACCCCTGACTATACCGGGGATACGCTTATCACAATGCCTTACTGGTCTGTGCTGAAGCAGGGCATTCTGGCAGCCAAGTTGCTTGACCTTTATTAGTGAGCCTGGTTACCCCCTCTCGGAACCACAGACTTAGAAATCGCCAGCTCATATACAGTGCATAAAATATATTTATATATATACCCTTATACACCATTTTAATAAAAAATATCACAAAATTCTCCTAAGTCCCTCGGGAAGAGTGAAAGACGCGCACGTTCATTTTCAGAGCTCCTAGACCTTCCTATAAGAAGTTAGCCAAAAAGTAGCTTCGAAAAACGCTTAGGTTAAGTCTCAGAGTTGCATCTAATGTACTGAAGCTGGACTTAGACATAATTTCACTCTCACAACATTATGGCTGGTTGGAGACAGTCCGAACCACAAATACCGGGTCCATGGTTCTGGCCATATACTGGGGGGACGGGGACGACTCCCATTAACCCCTGACTATACCGGGGATACGCTTATCACAATGCCTTACTGGTCTGTGCTGAAGCAGGGCATTCTGGCAGCCAAGTGGCTTGACCTTTATTAGTGAGCCTGGTTACCCCCTCTCGGAACCACAGACTTAGAAATCGCCAGCTCATATACAGTGCATAAAATAAATTTATATATATATACCCTTATACACCATTTTAATAAAAAATATCACAAAATTCTTCTAAGTCCCTCGGGAAGAGTGAAAGACGCGCACGTTCATTTTCAGAGCTCCTAGACCTTCCTATAAGAAGTTAGCCAAAAAGAAGCTTCGAAAAACGCTTAGGTTAAGTCTCAGAGTTGCATCTAATGTACTGAAGCTGGACTTAGACATAATTTCACTCTCACAACATTATGGCTGGTTGGAGACAGTACGAACCACAAATACCGGGTCCATGGTTCTGGCCATATACTGCGGGGACGGGGACGACTCCCATTAACCCCTGACTATACCGGGGATACGCTTATCACAATGCCTTACTGGTCTGTGCTGAAGCAGGGCATTCTGGCAGCCAAGTGGCTTGACCTTTATTAGTGAGCCTGGTTACCCCCTCTCGGAACCACAGACTTAGAAATCGCCAGCTCATATACAGTGCATAAAATAAATTTATATATATATACCCTTATACACCATTTTAATAAAAAATATCACAAAATTCTTCTAAGTCCCTCGGGAAGAGTGAAAGACGCGCACGTTCATTTTCAGAGCTCCTAGACCTTCCTATAAGAAGTTAGCCAAAAAGTAGCTTCGAAAAACGCTTAGGTTAAGTTTCAGAGTTGCTTCTAATGTACCGAAGCTGGAATTAGACATAATTTCACTCTCACAACATTATGGCTGGTTGGAGACAGTCCGAACCACAAGTACTGGGTCCATGGTTCTGGGCGTATACTGGGGGGACGGGGACGACTCCCATTAACCCCTGACTATACCGGGGATACGCTTATCACAATGCCTTACTGGTCTGTGCTGAAGCAGGGCATTCTGGCAGCCAAGTTGCTTGACCTTTATTAGTGAGCCTGGTTACCCCCTCTCGGAACCACAGACTTAGAAATCGCCAGCTCATATACAGTGCATAAAATATATTTATATATATACCCTTATACACCATTTTAATAAAAAATATCACAAAATTCTCCTAAGTCCCTCGGGAAGAGTGAAAGACGCGCACGTTCATTTTCAGAGCTCCTAGACCTTCCTATAAGAAGTTAGCCAAAAAGTAGCTTCGAAAAACGCTTAGGTTAAGTCTCAGAGTTGCATCTAATGTACTGAAGCTGGACTTAGACATAATTTCACTCTCACAACGTTATGGCTGGTTGGAAACAGTCCGAACCACAAATACCGGGTCCATGGTTCTGGCCATATACTGGGGGGACGGGGACGACTCCCATTAACCCCTGACTATACCGGGGATACGCTTATCACAATGCCTTACTGGTCTGTGCTGAAGCAGGGCATTCTGGCAGCCAAGTGGCTTGACCTTTATTAGTGAGCCTGGTTACCCCCTCTCGGAACCACAGACTTAGAAATCGCCAGCTCATATACAGTGCATAAAATAAATTTATATATATATACCCTTATACACCATTTTAATAAAAAATATCACAACATTCTTCTAAGTCCCTCGGGAAGAGTGAAAGACGCGCACGTTCATTTTCAGAGCTCCTAGACCTTCCTATAAGAAGTTAGCCAAAAAGTAGCTTCGAAAAACGCTTAGGTTACGTTTCAGAGTTGCTTCTAATGTACCGAAGCTGGAATTAGACATAATTTCACTCTCACAACATTATGGCTGGTTGGAGACAGTCCGAACCACAAGTACTGGGTCCATGGTTCTGGGCGTATACTGGGGGGACGGGGACGACTCCCATTAACCCCTGACTATACCGGGGATACGCTTATCACAATGCCTTACTGGTCTGTGCTGAAGCAGGGCATTCTGGCAGCCAAGTGGCTTGACCTTTATTAGTGAGCCTGGTTACCCCCTCTCGGAACCACAGACTTAGAAATCGCCAGCTCATATACAGTGCATAAAATAAATTTATATATATATACCCTTATACACCATTTTAATAAAAAATATCACAAAATTCTTCTAAGTCCCTCGGGAAGAGTGAAAGACGCGCACGTTCATTTTCAGAGCTCCTAGACCTTCCTATAAGAAGTTAGCCAAAAAGTAGCTTCGAAAAACGCTTAGGTTAAGTTTCAGAGTTGCTTCTAATGTACCGAAGCTGGAATTAGACATAATTTCACTCTCACAACATTATGGCTGGTTGGAGAAAGTCCGAACCACAAGTACTGGGTCCATGGTTCTGGGCGTATACTGGGGGGACGTGGACGACTCCCATTAACCCCTGACTATACCGGGGATACGCTTATCACAATGCCTTACTGGTCTGTGCTGAAGCAGGGCATTCTGGCAGCCAAGTTGCTTGACCTTTATTAGTGAGCCTGGTTACCCCCTCTCGGAACCACAGACTTAGAAATCGCCAGCTCATATACAGTGCATAAAATATATTTATATATATACCCTTATACACCATTTTAATAAAAAATATCACAAAATTCTCCTAAGTCCCTCGGGAAGAGTGAAAGACGCGCACGTTCATTTTCAGAGCTCCTAGACCTTCCTATAAGAAGTTAGCCAAAAAGTAGCTTCGAAAAACGCTTAGGTTAAGTCTCAGAGTTGCATCTAATGTACTGAAGCTGGACTTAGACATAATTTCACTCTCACAACATTATGGCTGGTTGGAGACAGTCCGAACCACAAATACCGGGTCCATGGTTCTGGCCATATACTGGGGGGACGGGGACGACTCCCATTAACCCCTGACTATACCGGGGATACGCTTATCACAATGCCTTACTGGTCTGTGCTGAAGCAGGGCATTCTGGCAGCCAAGTGGCTTGACCTTTATTAGTGAGCCTGGTTACCCCCTCTCGGAACCACAGACTTAGAAATCGCCAGCTCATATACAGTGCATAAAATAAATTTATATATATATACCCTTATACACCATTTTAATAAAAAATATCACAAAATTCTTCTAAGTCCCTCGGGAAGAGTGAAAGACGCGCACGTTCATTTTCAGAGCTCCTAGACCTTCCTATAAGAAGTTAGCCAAAAAGAAGCTTCGAAAAACGCTTAGGTTAAGTCTCAGAGTTGCATCTAATGTACTGAAGCTGGACTTAGACATAATTTCACTCTCACAACATTATGGCTGGTTGGAGACAGTACGAACCACAAATACCGGGTCCATGGTTCTGGCCATATACTGCGGGGACGGGGACGACTCCCATTAACCCCTGACTATACCGGGGATACGCTTATCACAATGCCTTACTGGTCTGTGCTGAAGCAGGGCATTCTGGCAGCCAAGTGGCTTGACCTTTATTAGTGAGCCTGGTTACCCCCTCTCGGAACCACAGACTTAGAAATCGCCAGCTCATATACAGTGCATAAAATAAATTTATATATATATACCCTTATACACCATTTTAATAAAAAATATCACAAAATTCTTCTAAGTCCCTCGGGAAGAGTGAAAGACGCGCACGTTCATTTTCAGAGCTCCTAGACCTTCCTATAAGAAGTTAGCCAAAAAGTAGCTTCGAAAAACGCTTAGGTTAAGTTTCAGAGTTGCTTCTAATGTACCGAAGCTGGAATTAGACATAATTTCACTCTCACAATATTATGGCTGGTTGGAGACAGTCCGAACCACAAGTACTGGGTCCATGGTTCTGGGCGTATACTGGGGGGACGGGGACGACTCCCATTAACCCCTGACTATACCGGGGATACGCTTATCACAATGCCTTACTGGTCTGTGCTGAAGCAGGGCATTCTGGCAGCCAAGTGGCTTGACCTTTATTAGTGAGCCTGGTTACCCCCTCTCGGAACCACAGACTTAGAAATCGCCAATTCATATACAGTGCATAAAATAAATTTATATATATATACCCTTATACACCATTTTAATAAAAAATATCACAAAATTCTTCTAAGTCCCTCGGGAAGAGTGAAAGACGCGCACGTTCATTTTCAGAGCTCCTAGACCTTCCTATAAGAAGTTAGCCAAAAAGTAGCTGCGAAAAACGCTTAGGTTAAGTCTCAGAGTTGCATCTAATGTACCGAAGCTGGACTTAGACATAATTTCACTCTCACAACATTATGGCTGGTTGGAGACAGTCCGAACCACAAATACCGGGTCCATGGTTCTGGCCATATACTGGGGGGACGGGGACGACTCCCATTAACCCCTGACTATACCGGGGATACGCTTATCACAATGCCTTACTGGTCTGTGCTGAAGCAGGGCATTCTGGCAGCCAAGTGGCTTGACCTTTATTAGTGAGCCTGGTTACCCCCTCTCGGAACCACAGACTTAGAAATCGCCAGCTCATATACAGTGCATAAAATAAATTTATATATATATACCCTTATACACCATTTTAATAAAAAATATCACAAAATTCTTCTAAGTCCCTCGGGAAGAGTGAAAGACGCGCACGTTCATTTTCAGAGCTCCTAGACCTTCCTATAAGAAGTTAGCCAAAAAGAAGCTTCGAAAAACGCTTAGGTTAAGTCTCAGAGTTGCATCTAATGTACTGAAGCTGGACTTAGACATAATTTCACTCTCACAACATTATGGCTGGTTGGAGACAGTACGAACCACAAATACCGGGTCCATGGTTCTGGCCATATACTGCGGGGACGGGGACGACTCCCATTAACCCCTGACTATACCGGGGATACGCTTATCACAATGCCTTACTGGTCTGTGCTGAAGCAGGGCATTCTGGCAGCCAAGTGGCTTGACCTTTATTAGTGAGCCTGGTTACCCCCTCTCGGAACCACAGACTTAGAAATCGCCAGCTCATATACAGTGCATAAAATAAATTTATATATATATACCCTTATACACCATTTTAATAAAAAATATCACAAAATTCTTCTAAGTCCCTCGGGAAGAGTGAAAGACGCGCACGTTCATTTTCAGAGCTCCTAGACCTTCCTATAAGAAGTTAGCCAAAAAGTAGCTTCGAAAAACGCTTAGGTTAAGTTTCAGAGTTGCTTCTAATGTACCGAAGCTGGAATTAGACATAATTTCACTCTCACAATATTATGGCTGGTTGGAGACAGTCCGAACCACAAGTACTGGGTCCATGGTTCTGGGCGTATACTGGGGGGACGGGGACGACTCCCATTAACCCCTGACTATACCGGGGATACGCTTATCACAATGCCTTACTGGTCTGTGCTGAAGCAGGGCATTCTGGCAGCCAAGTGGCTTGACCTTTATTAGTGAGCCTGGTTACCCCCTCTCGGAACCACAGACTTAGAAATCGCCAATTCATATACAGTGCATAAAATAAATTTATATATATATACCCTTATACACCATTTTAATAAAAAATATCACAAAATTCTTCTAAGTCCCTCGGGAAGAGTGAAAGACGCGCACGTTCATTTTCAGAGCTCCTAGACCTTCCTATAAGAAGTTAGCCAAAAAGTAGCTGCGAAAAACGCTTAGGTTAAGTCTCAGAGTTGCATCTAATGTACCGAAGCTGGACTTAGACATAATTTCACTCTCACAACATTATGGCTGGTTGGAGACAGTCCGAACCACAAATACCGGGTCCATGGTTCTGGCCATATACTGGGGGGACGGGGACGACTCCCATTAACCCCTGACTATACCGGGGATACGCTTATCACAATGCCTTACTGGTCTGTGCTGAAGCAGGGCATTCTGGCAGCCAAGTGGCTTGACCTTTATTAGTGAGCCTGGTTACCCCCTCTCGGAACCACAGACTTAGAAATCGCCAGCTCATATACAGTGCATAAAATAAATTTATATATATATACCCTTATACACCATTTTAATAAAAAATATCACAAAATTCTTCTAAGTCCCTCGGGAAGAGTGAAAGACGCGCACGTTCATTTTCAGAGCTCCTAGACCTTCCTATAAGAAGTTAGCCAAAAAGTAGCTTCGAAAAACGCTTAGGTTAAGTTTCAGAGTTGCTTCTAATGTACCGAAGCTGGAATTAGACATAATTTCACTCTCACAACATTATGGCTGGTTGGAGACAGTACGAACCACAAGTACTGGGTCCATGGTTCTGGGCGTATACTGGGGGGACGGGGACGACTCCCATTAACCCCTGACTATACCGGGGATACGCTTATGACAATGCCTTACTGGTCTGTGCTGAAGCAGGGCATTCTGGCAGCCAAGTGGCTTGACCTTTATTAGTGAGCCTGGTTACCCCCTCTCGGAACCACAGACTTAGAAATCGCCAGCTCATATACAGTGCATAAAATAAATTTATATATATATACCCTTATACACCATTTTAATAAAAAATATCACAAAATTCTTCTAAGTCCCTCGGGAAGAGTGAAAGACGCGCACGTTCATTTTCAGAGCTCCTAGACCTTCCTATAAGAAGTTAGCCAAAAAGTAGCTGCGAAAAACGCTTAGGTTAAGTCTCAGAGTTGCATCTAATGTACTGAAGCTGGACTTAGACATAATTTCACTCTCACAACGTTATGGCTGGTTGGAAACAGTCCGAACCACAAATACCGGGTCCATGGTTCTGGCCATATACTGGGGGGACGGGGACGACTCCCATTAACCCCTGACTATACCGGGGATACGCTTATCACAATGCCTTACTGGTCTGTGCTGAAGCAGGGCATTCTGGCAGCCAAGTGGCTTGACCTTTATTAGTGAGCCTGGTTACCCCCTCTCGGAACCACAGACTTAGAAATCGCCAGCTCATATACAGTGCATAAAATAAATTTATATATATATACCCTTATACACCATTTTAATAAAAAATATCACAAAATTCTTCTAAGTCCCTCGGGAAGAGTGAAAGACGCGCACGTTCATTTTCAGAGCTCCTAGACCTTCCTATAAGAAGTTAGCCAAAAAGTAGCTTCGAAAAACGCTTAGGTTACGTTTCAGAGTTGCTTCTAATGTACCGAAGCTGGAATTAGACATAATTTCACTCTCACAACATTATGGCTGGTTGGAGACAGTCCGAACCACAAGTACTGGGTCCATGGTTCTGGGCGTATACTGGGGGGACGGGGACGACTCCCATTAACCCCTGACTATACCGGGGATACGCTTATCACAATGCCTTACTGGTCTGTGCTGAAGCAGGGCATTCTGGCAGCCAAGTGGCTTGACCTTTATTAGTGAGCCTGGTTACCCCCTCTCGGAACCACAGACTTAGAAATCGCCAGCTCATATACAGTGCATAAAATAAATTTATATATATATACCCTTATACACCATTTTAATAAAAAATATCACAAAATTCTTCTAAGTCCCTCGGGAAGAGTGAAAGACGCGCACGTTCATTTTCAGAGCTCCTAGACCTTCCTATAAGAAGTTAGCCAAAAAGTAGCTTCGAAAAACGCTTAGGTTAAGTTTCAGAGTTGCTTCTAATGTACCGAAGCTGGAATTAGACATAATTTCACTCTCACAACATTATGGCTGGTTGGAGAAAGTCCGAACCACAAGTACTGGGTCCATGGTTCTGGGCGTATACTGGGGGGACGTGGACGACTCCCATTAACCCCTGACTATACCGGGGATACGCTTATCACAATGCCTTACTGGTCTGTGCTGAAGCAGGGCATTCTGGCAGCCAAGTTGCTTGACCTTTATTAGTGAGCCTGGTTACCCCCTCTCGGAACCACAGACTTAGAAATCGCCAGCTCATATACAGTGCATAAAATATATTTATATATATACCCTTATACACCATTTTAATAAAAAATATCACAAAATTCTCCTAAGTCCCTCGGGAAGAGTGAAAGACGCGCACGTTCATTTTCAGAGCTCCTAGACCTTCCTATAAGAAGTTAGCCAAAAAGTAGCTTCGAAAAACGCTTAGGTTAAGTCTCAGAGTTGCATCTAATGTACTGAAGCTGGACTTAGACATAATTTCACTCTCACAACATTATGGCTGGTTGGAGACAGTCCGAACCACAAATACCGGGTCCATGGTTCTGGCCATATACTGGGGGGACGGGGACGACTCCCATTAACCCCTGACTATACCGGGGATACGCTTATCACAATGCCTTACTGGTCTGTGCTGAAGCAGGGCATTCTGGCAGCCAAGTGGCTTGACCTTTATTAGTGAGCCTGGTTACCCCCTCTCGGAACCACAGACTTAGAAATCGCCAGCTCATATACAGTGCATAAAATAAATTTATATATATATACCCTTATACACCATTTTAATAAAAAATATCACAAAATTCTTCTAAGTCCCTCGGGAAGAGTGAAAGACGCGCACGTTCATTTTCAGAGCTCCTAGACCTTCCTATAAGAAGTTAGCCAAAAAGAAGCTTCGAAAAACGCTTAGGTTAAGTCTCAGAGTTGCATCTAATGTACTGAAGCTGGACTTAGACATAATTTCACTCTCACAACATTATGGCTGGTTGGAGACAGTACGAACCACAAATACCGGGTCCATGGTTCTGGCCATATACTGCGGGGACGGGGACGACTCCCATTAACCCCTGACTATACCGGGGATACGCTTATCACAATGCCTTACTGGTCTGTGCTGAAGCAGGGCATTCTGGCAGCCAAGTGGCTTGACCTTTATTAGTGAGCCTGGTTACCCCCTCTCGGAACCACAGACTTAGAAATCGCCAGCTCATATACAGTGCATAAAATAAATTTATATATATATACCCTTATACACCATTTTAATAAAAAATATCACAAAATTCTTCTAAGTCCCTCGGGAAGAGTGAAAGACGCGCACGTTCATTTTCAGAGCTCCTAGACCTTCCTATAAGAAGTTAGCCAAAAAGTAGCTTCGAAAAACGCTTAGGTTAAGTTTCAGAGTTGCTTCTAATGTACCGAAGCTGGAATTAGACATAATTTCACTCTCACAATATTATGGCTGGTTGGAGACAGTCCGAACCACAAGTACTGGGTCCATGGTTCTGGGCGTATACTGGGGGGACGGGGACGACTCCCATTAACCCCTGACTATACCGGGGATACGCTTATCACAATGCCTTACTGGTCTGTGCTGAAGCAGGGCATTCTGGCAGCCAAGTGGCTTGACCTTTATTAGTGAGCCTGGTTACCCCCTCTCGGAACCACAGACTTAGAAATCGCCAATTCATATACAGTGCATAAAATAAATTTATATATATATACCCTTATACACCATTTTAATAAAAAATATCACAAAATTCTTCTAAGTCCCTCGGGAAGAGTGAAAGACGCGCACGTTCATTTTCAGAGCTCCTAGACCTTCCTATAAGAAGTTAGCCAAAAAGTAGCTGCGAAAAACGCTTAGGTTAAGTCTCAGAGTTGCATCTAATGTACCGAAGCTGGACTTAGACATAATTTCACTCTCACAACATTATGGCTGGTTGGAGACAGTCCGAACCACAAATACCGGGTCCATGGTTCTGGCCATATACTGGGGGGACGGGGACGACTCCCATTAACCCCTGACTATACCGGGGATACGCTTATCACAATGCCTTACTGGTCTGTGCTGAAGCAGGGCATTCTGGCAGCCAAGTGGCTTGACCTTTATTAGTGAGCCTGGTTACCCCCTCTCGGAACCACAGACTTAGAAATCGCCAGCTCATATACAGTGCATAAAATAAATTTATATATATATACCCTTATACACCATTTTAATAAAAAATATCACAAAATTCTTCTAAGTCCCTCGGGAAGAGTGAAAGACGCGCACGTTCATTTTCAGAGCTCCTAGACCTTCCTATAAGAAGTTAGCCAAAAAGTAGCTTCGAAAAACGCTTAGGTTAAGTTTCAGAGTTGCTTCTAATGTACCGAAGCTGGAATTAGACATAATTTCACTCTCACAACATTATGGCTGGTTGGAGACAGTCCGAACCACAAGTACTGGGTCCATGGTTCTGGGCGTATACTGGGGGGACGGGGATGACTCCCATTAACCCCTGACTATACCGGGGATACGCTTATGACAATGCCTTACTGGTCTGTGCTGAAGCAGGGCATTCTGGCAGCCAAGTGGCTTGACCTTTATTAGTGAGCCTGGTTACCCCCTCTCGGAACCACAGACTTAGAAATCGCCAGCTCATATACAGTGCATAAAATAAATTTATATATATATACCCTTATACACCATTTTAATAAAAAATATCACAAAATTCTTCTAAGTCCCTCGGGAAGAGTGAAAGACGCGCACGTTCATTTTCAGAGCTCCTAGACCTTCCTATAAGAAGTTAGCCAAAAAGTAGCTGCGAAAAACGCTTAGGTTAAGTCTCAGAGTTGCATCTAATGTACCGAAGCTGGACTTAGACATAATTTCACTCTCACAACATTATGGCTGGTTGGAGACAGTCCGAACCACAAATACCGGGTCCATGGTTCTGGCCATATACTGGGGGGACGGGGACGACTCCCATTAACCCCTGACTATACCGGGGATACGCTTATCACAATGCCTTACTGGTCTGTGCTGAAGCAGGGCATTCTGGCAGCCAAGTGGCTTGACCTTTATTAGTGAGCCTGGTTACCCCCTCTCGGAACCACAGACTTAGAAATCGCCAGCTCATATACAGTGCATAAAATAAATTTATATATATATACCCTTATACACCATTTTAATAAAAAATATCACAAAATTCTTCTAAGTCCCTCGGGAAGAGTGAAAGACGCGCACGTTCATTTTCAGAGCTCCTAGACCTTCCTATAAGAAGTTAGCCAAAAAGTAGCTTCGAAAAACGCTTAGGTTAAGTTTCAGAGTTGCTTCTAATGTACCGAAGCTGGAATTAGACATAATTTCACTCTCACAACATTATGGCTGGTTGGAGACAGTCCGAACCACAAGTACTGGGTCCATGGTTCTGGGCGTATACTGGGGGGACGGGGACGACTCCCATTAACCCCTGACTATACCGGGGATACGCTTATGACAATGCCTTACTGGTCTGTGCTGAAGCAGGGCATTCTGGCAGCCAAGTGGCTTGACCTTTATTAGTGAGCCTGGTTACCCCCTCTCGGAACCACAGACTTAGAAATCGCCAGCTCATATACAGTGCATAAAATAAATTTATATATATATACCCTTATACACCATTTTAATAAAAAATATCACAAAATTCTTCTAAGTCCCTCGGGAAGAGTGAAAGACGCGCACGTTAATTTTCAGAGCTCCTAGACCTTCCTATAAGAAGTTAGCCAAAAAGTAGCTTCGAAAAACGCTTAGGTTAAGTTTCAGAGTTGCTTCTAATGTACCGAAGCTGGAATTAGACATAATTTCACTCTCACAACATTATGGCTGGTTGGAGACAGTCCGAACCACAAGTACTGGGTCCATGGTTCTGGGCGTATACTGGGGGGACGGGGACGACTCCCATTAACCCCTGACTATACCGGGGATACGCTTATCACAATGCCTTACTGGTCTGTGCTGAAGCAGGGCATTCTGGCAGCCAAGTTGCTTGACCTTTATTAGTGAGCCTGGTTACCCCCTCTCGGAACCACAGACTTAGAAATCGCCAGCTCATATACAGTGCATAAAATATATTTATATATATACCCTTATACACCATTTTAATAAAAAATATCACAAAATTCTCCTAAGTCCCTCGGGAAGAGTGAAAGACGCGCACGTTCATTTTCAGAGCTCCTAGACCTTCCTATAAGAAGTTAGCCAAAAAGTAGCTTCGAAAAACGCTTAGGTTAAGTCTCAGAGTTGCATCTAATGTACTGAAGCTGGACTTAGACATAATTTCACTCTCACAACGTTATGGCTGGTTGGAAACAGTCCGAACCACAAATACCGGGTCCATGGTTCTGGCCATATACTGGGGGGACGGGGACGACTCCCATTAACCCCTGACTATACCGGGGATACGCTTATCACAATGCCTTACTGGTCTGTGCTGAAGCAGGGCATTCTGGCAGCCAAGTGGCTTGACCTTTATTAGTGAGCCTGGTTACCCCCTCTCGGAACCACAGACTTAGAAATCGCCAGCTCATATACAGTGCATAAAATAAATTTATATATATATACCCTTATACACCATTTTAATAAAAAATATCACAAAATTCTTCTAAGTCCCTCGGGAAGAGTGAAAGACGCGCACGTTCATTTTCAGAGCTCCTAGACCTTCCTATAAGAAGTTAGCCAAAAAGTAGCTTCGAAAAACGCTTAGGTTACGTTTCAGAGTTGCTTCTAATGTACCGAAGCTGGAATTAGACATAATTTCACTCTCACAACATTATGGCTGGTTGGAGACAGTCCGAACCACAAGTACTGGGTCCATGGTTCTGGGCGTATACTGGGGGGACGGGGACGACTCCCATTAACCCCTGACTATACCGGGGATACGCTTATCACAATGCCTTACTGGTCTGTGCTGAAGCAGGGCATTCTGGCAGCCAAGTGGCTTGACCTTTATTAGTGAGCCTGGTTACCCCCTCTCGGAACCACAGACTTAGAAATCGCCAGCTCATATACAGTGCATAAAATAAATTTATATATATATACCCTTATACACCATTTTAATAAAAAATATCACAAAATTCTTCTAAGTCCCTCGGGAAGAGTGAAAGACGCGCACGTTCATTTTCAGAGCTCCTAGACCTTCCTATAAGAAGTTAGCCAAAAAGTAGCTTCGAAAAACGCTTAGGTTAAGTTTCAGAGTTGCTTCTAATGTACCGAAGCTGGAATTAGACATAATTTCACTCTCACAACATTATGGCTGGTTGGAGACAGTCCGAACCACAAGTACTGGGTCCATGGTTCTGGGCGTATACTGGGGGGACGGGGACGACTCCCATTAACCCCTGACTATACCGGGGATACGCTTATCACAATGCCTTACTGGTCTGTGCTGAAGCAGGGCATTCTGGCAGCCAAGTGGCTTGACCTTTATTAGTGAGCCTGGTTACCCCCTCTCGGAACCACAGACTTAGAAATCGCCAGCTCATATACAGTGCATAAAATAAATTTATATATATATACCCTTATACACCATTTTAATAAAAAATATCACAAAATTCTTCTAAGTCCCTCGGGAAGAGTGAAAGACGCGCACGTTCATTTTCAGAGCTCCTAGACCTTCCTATAAGAAGTTAGCCAAAAAGTAGCTTCGAAAAACGCTTAGGTTAAGTCTCAGAGTTGCATCTAATGTACTGAAGCTGGACTTAGACATAATTTCACTCTCACAACATTATGGCTGGTTGGAGACAGTCCGAACCACAAATACCGGGTCCATGGTTTTGGCCATATACTGGGGGGACGGGGACGACTCCCATTAACCCCTGACTATACCGGGGATACGCTTATCACAATGCCTTACTGGTCTGTGCTGAAGCAGGGCATTCTGGCAGCCAAGTTGCTTGACCTTTATTAGTGAGCCTGGTTACCCCCTCTCGGAACCACAGACTTAGAAATCGCCAGCTCATATACAGTGCATAAAATATATTTATATATATACCCTTATACACCATTTTAATAAAAAATATCACAAAATTCTCCTAAGTCCCTCGGGAAGAGTGAAAGACGCGCACGTTCATTTTCAGAGCTCCTAGACCTTCCTATAAGAAGTTAGACAAAAAGTAGCTTCGAAAAACGCTTAGGTTAAGTCTCAGAGTTGCATCTAATGTACTGAAGCTGGACTTAGACATAATTTCACTCTCACAACATTATGGCTGGTTGGAGACAGTCCGAACCACAAATACCGGGTCCATGGTTCTGGCCATATACTGGGGGGACGGGGACGACTCCCATTAACCCCTGACTATACCGGGGATACGCTTATCACAATGCCTTACTGGTCTGTGCAGAAGCAGGGCATTCTGGCAGCCAAGTGGCTTGACCTTTATTAGTGAGCCTGGTTACCCCCTCTCGGAACCACAGACTTAGAAATCGCCAGCTCATATACAGTGCATAAAATAAATTTATATATATATACCCTTATACACCATTTTAATAAAAAATATCACAAAATTCTTCTAAGTCCCTCGGGAAGAGTGAAAGACGCGCACGTTCATTTTCAGAGCTCCTAGACCTTCCTATAAGAAGTTAGCCAAAAAGTAGCTTCGAAAAACGCTTAGGTTAAGTCTCAGAGTTGCATCTAATGTACCGAAGCTGGACTTAGACATAATTTCACTCTCACAACATTATGGCTGGTTGGAGACAGTCCGAACCACAAATACCGGGTCCATGGTTCTGGCCATATACTGGGGGGACGGGGACGACTCCCATTAACCCCTGACTATACCGGGGATACGCTTATCACAATGCCTTACTGGTCTGTGCTGAAGCAGGGCATTCTGGCAGCCAAGTGGCTTGACCTTTATTAGTGAGCCTGGTTACCCCCTCTCGGAACCACAGACTTAGAAATCGCCAGCTCATATACAGTGCATAAAATAAATTTATATATATATACCCTTATACACCATTTTAATAAAAAATATCACAAAATTCTTCTAAGTCCCTCGGGAAGAGTGAAAGACGCGCACGTTCATTTTCAGAGCTCCTAGACCTTCCTATAAGAAGTTAGCCAAAAAGTAGCTTCGAAAAACGCTTAGGTTAAGTTTCAGAGTTGCTTCTAATGTACCGAAGCTGGAATTAGACATAATTTCACTCTCACAACATTATGGCTGGTTGGAGACAGTCCGAACCACAAGTACTGGGTCCATGGTTCTGGGCGTATACTGGGGGGACGGGGACGACTCCCATTAACCCCTGACTATACCGGGGATACGCTTATCACAATGCCTTACTGGTCTGTGCTGAAGCAGGGCATTCTGGCAGCCAAGTTGCTTGACCTTTATTAGTGAGCCTGGTTACCCCCTCTCGGAACCACAGACTTAGAAATCGCCAGCTCATATACAATGAATAAAATATATTTATATATATACCCTTATACACCATTTTAATAAAAAATATCACAAAATTCTCCTAAGTCCCTCGGGAAGAGTGAAAGACGCGCACGTTCATTTTCAGAGCTCCTAGACCTTCCTATAAGAAGTTAGCCAAAAAGTAGCTTCGAAAAACGCTTAGGTTAAGTTTCAGAGTTGCTTCTAATGTACCGAAGTAGTAGGGAGGCATACATTATGTCAAACTTTTTTTGACAGGTACCACGCCCCCTTTTCCCCTAAGCCCCGCCCCTTTTGGCCTTAAACCCGCCCTATGTCCCGCCCCTTCCGTATCCGGTCCCGCCCCATCCGTATCCGGCCCCGCCCCCTGCGCATTTTTAGGTTGCCGCCCCCTGCGCCAAAAAAACGCGGTTGACGCCCCCTACGCCAAAAAAACGCAGTTGACGCCCCCTACGCCAAAAAAACGCAGTTGACGCCCCCTAAGCCAAAAAACCGCGGTTGACATCCCCCAGACTCCATTTTTTATTATGATGTGCATTTTTTATTCTTTTTTGTGATTGGTGCGTACTGTTGACGTAGATTGGAGGGGGCGTATACATACGCGGGGCATGTCCGGGCATGTTTATAGGCTTTTGGGGCATGCCCGAACATGTTTTTTTCATACTGGGGCATGTCTGGACATGTTTATTCTGAAATAACGCCGTGCGCATGTCAGAAAAGTTCAAATGACGTTGAAAAGAGGGCGTAGCATTTTTTTTTAAATTCAGACAGAATACGGCTTTAAGAGGCTAAACCCTCAAGTGTCAGGGTGGCCGAGTGGTTTAAGGCGTTGGACTTAAGATCCAATGGACGTATGTCCACGTGGGTTCGAATCCCACCCCAGACATAATATTTTTATATATTTTTTTTTTATTTGTATATATATTTTTTATTTGTATAGAGACGGTACAGGGATTAGCCGCAACAGTCGGGGGTTACATATAAATAAAAAGCACAATTGTATGAGTCAAAAATTGCTTATTTTATTTTTTAAAAGATAACACAGTTTTCACCAGGAAATAATTACAAGACGTATTTACAAGTAAAAAAGTAAAACGGCTGTTAAGGCCTTAATAGACTAAAATCATCTAGAGGCGTTGAGTTAGTACGATACATAGTATAGAGGGACAGCAATACAATGTCTTATTTTACAGAGGGAAAAAAAATAAATAAATTAAACAGCTTATTTACAGTTTCAACCAGGCAATAATTACAATTCGTATTTACAAGTAAAAAAGTAAGTGAGTCATTTCAAAAGTCTTTGAAAAGCTTTTCATAGCAATTGATGCAATAACCTCATTAGCAGATGTTGTGGGGCCATAGTAAAAAAAGTAAATAAGTCATTTCAAAAGTCTTTGAAAAGCGTGTCATAGCAATTGACGCAATAACCTCATTAGCAGATGGTGTGGGGTCATAATGACAAGAATCTAGACAAACACCATGGTTGTTAACTGAGAGCAGAGGTGTCGTGGGAACAGCCTCATTAACAGCGGTAAATAAGGCATTTCAAAAGACTTGGAAGAGCCTTGAACTGCGGGAGATTGTTTTAAACAGAAGCTGAAAACACCATAGAAGCATTATATTGTTTTATGAAATACTATTAAAGAATGCATAGCCATACAAGCTCAAAAAAAGCGGATGCACAATTACGAAAAATATATTACACGCCGAAAACGCCTGGTTCCTTTGGCGGCATACAGAGTTTAAATAATGCAGCACAAAAATACGGTATTTCAAACGCAACGGTCAAAAATTATCTTTCAGAGCAAGATGTCTATACGTTATACAAACCGGCGCGAAAAAATTTCAAAAGGAATATGATTTTAGTGTCCAATATCGATTCGCAGTGGCAAGCCGACCTCGTATCAATGATTGATTTTGCCAAGTGTAACGACGGAAATCGTTATATTTTGACCGTTATCGATATTTTGTCAAAATACGCCTGGGCAAAATTGTTGCAAAATAAAAAAGGGTTAAGCGTCGCTAATGCGTTACAAGAGATTTTTTTAGAGGGAAGGGTGCCTCAAAAGTTACAAACTGACGGGGGTAAAGAATTCTTGAATAAGAATGTTAATTTACTGCTCCAAAAATATGGCGTTAACAGGTTCATCGCCGGCAACGCCGTTAAGGCAGCCATTATTGAACGCTTTAATAGGACATTAAAAACGAAAATGTGGCGTTTTTTCACAGCACATAATACGCACAGGTACAGCGATGTGTTATCAGACTTAATATACAGCTATAACCACACGCCACATCGCACCATTAAGTGTGCGCCAAAGGATGTAACACAAGCGAATTCTCTCACCGTTTGGAATACTATTTATAGGTCACATGTGTGTTCTAAGAAACTTAAGCCACTTTTAAAAATTGGAGACCACGTTCGGATATCAAAATATAAAGGAGTTTTTACAAAGGGTTATGAACAGTGCTTTACAGATGAAATATTTATTATTGCTGATGTACGCACGAAAGGCGTAAAACCGCTGTATAAGATCACAGATAGCGCTGGTGAGGCCATAGAAGGCTCATTCTACGCTGAAGAGATACAAAAAATACCAAAGAATTTAAATCGCGTTTACAGAATTGAGAAGATATTAAAACAAAAAAGCGTAAGGCGTAAAATCGTCTACTACGTTAAATGGTGTGGATACCCTACAAAATTCAACAGCTGGATAGAAAAAGCACAACTAACTCGTTTGTAAAAAGACGTCACCATGGAGGATATTGCCTTTTATGTAACGCTGCCTAGTAATGCGTCATACGAAACGTTCCCCCAAAATGACATTTCTAATTATACGACAAAACTAGCCAAGCCCATTATTTTAAAAGGTGAATGGGAGGTTGCTTTAACAGAAATACAGTATCCGCATACTTGGAATACATTTGAAAACGTGGACGGTAACGTATCTGTAACACAACTAAGACCGCCGTTACGGAATGCTGCGCCAGACAGCACATTACATGTATCAACGCTAAACGCCATTAAATCAAACTTCATGGTAAAAGCGGGGTATTATAGTGATATTAATGAATTGGTTAGGTCTATTAACGAGGCGATGGCCATCAGTAAAGTGAAATTGAAATATGACGACTTTGAAAGAACAGTATCTGTTCCGGGTTCACATCGCTTTACAGCCTCAGAGCGTATGATGAACATTCTAGGCATGGATTCTAATAATATCGATAAAATTGAAAAATGTGATAAAATATGTGCAGATATAAAAAACGGCTTTTATACAATATTTGTTTATACCGATATCATTATGCATCAACGCGTAGGTCACAGTTTTGTCCCCCTACTGCGGACTGTTGAAATCACCGGCAATAATAATGATATCATTACGCAGCGCTACATAAAGCCTGATTACATACCCGTCAGTAAATATCACATCGATTGCATTACAATCGAGATAAAGAACGACCAAAATAAGAACGTCTCATTCAAGTACGGGAAGGCCATTGTAAAACTGCACTTTCGCCCGCGCAAAGGCTCTCTGTATTGAGGGTCCGGCAACATGGTGGCTGTTAAAAACTATGGAGAACCACAGGTTTACAGTATGTACTATAGAGCACAAGCGGGAAATGGCTTACAGGGCTTTCATGGGAGCCCTTATATGTACGGCCGTGGATTAGCAGGCGTTTTCCGCAGTCTCTTTAGACGGGCGGTGCCTTTATTCAGGCGCGGCTTTGATATTGTAAAACCTCATGTAAAAACTGCAGCACTAAATATCGCTAGAGACGTTGTGGGTCGTGTTTCAACCGCTGTGACGAATAAAATGGGTGGTGCAGCACAAGACGGATCAGGACTCGTGTACATCAGTAGAAGCAGTGCTAAAGGCAAACGCAAGCGCAGCGTTGCATTCCCACCCAGCACAACCCGTTATCAAAACAAAAAGAACAGTCGCAACGTCAGAAAGAAGAAAAAAACCTCGCGACAGAACTTAAACGACATCTTTTGATTCATTTGACAAGACAAAAAAATAAATAAAAGTTATTTCAGCATGGCGTTTATTCACACCAACTCCATAGAATGCGCTAAATCTGAACTGGATATCTTTGAAATACAGCCTACACAGACGAGCATAGAAAAAAGTCTGTATGTGGAAATACAACCGTTGGCCGCCCTTTCAGAAACGGCACCGTTGGAGTTTTATATCGCTGGCAACGGGGAACATTATTTCGACCTCAATAATACTTTGATTTACATTACGTGTAAAATCGTCAAACAGGACAATACACCGATTGCTGATGGAGCACGCGTGAGTCTAATCAATTATCCGATAGCAACGCTTTTCAATCAGTTAGATGTAACTTTGGGGGACAGACTCATATCGCAATCCAATAACCTGTACGCATATCGGGCGTATATTGAAACAATTCTGAACTATAGCGCTGATGCATTATCCACGCAGTTTACCACCGGTTTATTTTACAAGGATACAGCGGGGCAACACCAAACCCGCACAGTGGGTGGTGATAACCATGGTTTTACAAAGCGTTCCCAAATGACAGAACGTGGTAAAGCCGTAGAATTACTGGGACATCTACATAGCGATATATTTTTTCAAGAGAAACTTATACTGAACGGTCTGGACTTAAAAATTAAACTCACTAGAAATAAAGATACATTTTGTTTAATGTCTGCTGAGGCTGAGCCGTTTAAGATTCAAATTCTAAACGCGTCGCTGTTTGTCAAAAGGGTGCAAATTGCGCCGGCAGTGCGCATAGGTCATGCGCAGGGGCTTTTAAGCGGCAACGCAAAATACACTATCGACCGTGTGGGGATGAAAATTTATAGCATCGCGGTCGGAAGTCGCGTATGCAATCTAGAAAACCTGTTTTTGGGTCAATTACCCAAACTGGTCATTATAGGATTCGTTGATAATGACGCTTTTTCTGGTGCTTACGATAAAAACCCCCTTTGTTTCAAACACAACCATGTGAATTTTGCAGCGCTGTATTTAGACGGCGAACAAATACCGACAAAACCGTTTCAACCAGACTTTGAGAATGCTAATTCTATTAGAGAATACATGGCCCTGGTACAAATTGCCGGTAAACAAAATGCAGACGCTGGATTTCTCATTAATCGTGAAGAGTATGTTGAGGGGTACACGCTATTTGCGTTTGATTTGTCACCCGATCAGGAACGCGGTGGTCACTTCTCACTAATTCGCAATGGAAACCTGAGGGCTGAAATACGCTTTTCAAGGGCTCTGGATAGAACCGTTAATATTATTGTGTACGGCGTTTTTGATAACGTTATTGAGATAAATCAGAGAAGAGAAGTGTTATATGACTTTCTCTGAATAAAAAAAAAAAGAATGAATACCGTGCAAATAACACAGTTTTTAAGCGCCGATCGATTCACCCGTGGATTGTTTCAAGGAGTTTACCCCTGCGATTTATTACCCCGTCGCGCGCTGACAAATGCACCCACATGTTTCATCATAAATACACATCCTCATAACGGTCCTGGTGAGCACTGGTTGGCGATTTTTTTTGATACAGATGGTTCTGGACATTTTTTCGACTCATACGGATTATCACCAAAAAGTGAACTCTTTCCTAAAGAAATTTTACAGTTTTTAAATACGAACGTGAATCGTATAACGTTTCAGAACGCACAGTTGCAAGATACTTTGTCTTCTGTCTGCGGTGAATTTTGTATTTTTTTCATTCATCACATGTGTAAAGGTTTAACATTTGAAGAGATCTTAAAAAGTTTCACTAATGATTTAAAAAAAAATGACCGCATAGTCGCTAATTTTGTGAGAAAGCGTATGAGCCATTTTAAGCGGCGATATGTACACATTGACTGTACACAAAAATGTGTGGCCTGTTATAAAAATATATAAGGCCATTTTTTTAAAAACATGTGTCTGATGTGTAATGTTTAATAAAAGACTAATTATATTATACACTGCCAACAATGTCTTGTTTTGTTTTATTTTTATGGTCTTTTGCAGCACTTTGATAATATAGATAAGTTAGTAAAAAATAAATAAATATATATATAATAAATCAGAAGGGTTAAGAACAGACCTTATAATAATTAAAGCTATTAAACAAAGAACAAGACAGCCTCAAGAGGATTGTTCACACCCCCACTAGCCATTGAAGGTGGAGCTACGAATTGTTAGAGCCTCAAGAAAAAACTATTTAAGAGGGGGCTTTTGAAATACTTCTGTCTCTAGCCTCATTGATCGTGAGTGCCCTTACATCCAGTCTGTGCCTAGCAGTGCTCTCAATATAACGGCATGGTGAGTAAACATAATATTGACTGTATTGTTTTATTCATGTCTGTCTTTTTTTCAAAACTGTGATATAATATACCTAAACCCTGATATATTATTTTATAGAATGATAATTACTGTATTTTAATGGCATTGAATGTATTTTTATGTAAACTTTATGTAATATACAGGACCTTTTTTTTTATTAGCGTATATTGAGTGTATTGTTTTATTCATATATGTCTTTTCAAAGTAGCATTTAATGTTTTTCTAAAAAGTGGCCCCGTTGATAATATAGTACATACTGTAGAACCTAAGGCCATAATATATTAGACCTAAAAATGTGATATAATATACCTAAACCCTTGATATATTATATTATAGACTGCTAATTACTGTATTTTAAGGGCATTGAATGTATTTTTATGTAAACTTTATGTAATATACAGGACCTTTTTTTTTATTAGCGTATATTGAGTGTATTGTTTTATTCATATATGTCTTTTCAAAGTAGCATTTAATGTTTTTCTAAAAAGTGGCCCCGTTGATAATATAGTACATACTGTAGAACCTAAGGCCATAATATATTAGACCTAAAAATGTGATATAATATACCTAAAACCTTGATATATTATTTTATAGACTGCTAATTACTGTATTTTAAGGGCATTGAATGTATTTTTATGTAAACTTTATGTAATATACAGGGCCTTTTTTTATTAGCGTATATTGAGTGTATTGTTTTATTCATATATGTCTTTTCAAAGTAACATTTAATGTACTTTATTTTTCTAAAAAGGGGCAAGTGTATTGTTTTATTCATATATGTCTTTTCAAAGTAACATTTAATGTACTTTATTTTTCTAAAAAGGGGGCCCCCGTGATAATATAGTATCATCTATTTTATATCATGATATTTAGTGTATTTTAATAGCATTGATTGTTTTGTTTTTTGTCCGTTTTTTTATCAGACTATATTGAAGGACTTTTAATGATAATATTTAAAGGCCTAGAATTGATTGTACTTTATAATACATGCAGGCTGACCGCTTCCAAACATATATTGCCGAAAATACACAGGGGAGTTCCACAGAGGCAGACCAAGAATGTAAGAATCGACAGAGGCCGCTTAAGACAGCTCTTTTTTTTTATTTTTATTTCTTTATTATTATTTATTTATTTTTGTAATTTTCTTTCATGTAGTTTTGGCTGCTGCACTTCAAGCTGAGCGGTTGGCTAATGACGCTCTAGACTGTCGATTTGGAAAACAGGTTACCGATGGTGCGTATTTATATAAAAGCGGTTGCATATACTTTTTTTTTTTACTTTTAAAGTTACCTGTGTACATGAATAACCGCCTATGCGGTCTTTTATGCCGTACAGAACAAACCAAGGGGGGTACGGAAAACGGTGTACGATCTGTCAAACGTACGATCAAACAGCACAACCCTGATCCGTCCATAATGACAAATCAAAAACGGGGTATGTATGACAATGTATCGCTGTTATATTTAAAACTAACACTATAGACATGTTTTGAACTTATTTAAAACTTTATAGATTACGGCTGTAATTATATATCTAAGTGGACTAAGATAGTGTTTCTATTCATTTTATTACACTTTTTTTTTATAGCCGACATTAGGGGTCATGCAGCCACAATAATTGTGTAGTTATTTTTTTTATTTTTAAATGCTGCTGTCTATTATAAAACTTTTTAATAATGAGGTCATTGTTCACAGCTTCAAAAATGCACCGGCACCAAAGCGTTAGAAGCCCAAAAGTCGCCGCTGAAATGCAAATCCAGAACAAGAAACCACGGGCCCCGCAACCTGAAAAGAAAGTCAACGCTGAAATGCAAACCCAGAACAAGAAACCACGGGCCCCGCAACCTGAAAAGCATGGTGAGTCTATTGTGCTGTAATTCAAGCATCTATATACGTGGTGTTGCGTAATGTAGTACTAACATAGTTCCTCAAGCTGTCTGGACTTTAATCTATTAATGAAATGAGCTGACAGTATTCTTTTTTTTTTTTTTTGTTGTTGATGTTTTTAGCCTCAAAGACGACCGTAAGGCATGCCACTAGACGTGTTCCTGATAAATGTACCCCTGCACACGACAATGAGCAGCCCAGCACATCAAAAGCTTTGTACGGTGTAAAGCGACCAACAACAACGGTTACGGTTACAATCGAACCACCACCAGCTACAATGTTGAACTCCCCAACAGCAAAGGCGGATATCATTTCGCGTGCCACCGGCGGTGAGTCAGCACGCATAAACACAACACCTGTATCAGGCCTGCAACAAGCCCAGTTGGAAAATATATTGCGTAGAATTGACTTTGGCAGACGCCCACGTGTAAATGACCCTGCTGTTGCACAGCCAACAATTAAAAGACGAAGGGTGCCTTTACAGGACATCACACCGGTCACAAACAGTAAAAGTCAAGGGTTTCCTTTACAGGACATCACGATTGTCACAAACAATGATCATGGGGCGCAGAAAGGTCAGTCAGGTAACTGTACGACGATTAATGACATTGATACACCGCATTATTGGCGATGGTTCTATAATCATTTTGTTTTTTGGATAGATTTAAATCGGCTTATAGAAAATGTAATAAGCGACTTGAAAACATTGATTTTTGTGAAAGAGCATGAACGCGATTTAGAGCGCATGAAAGCCTTGTTATTAAGGCTTCGCCGTTCAAGCGATATATTTCACAAGGGTGTAATGCATCTAAAGGGGGATTCAGGGGCCAACAACCAAAACATAATACACGACGTAATAATAACAACACCGTGTACTGACAATACACACCCAAAAGCCACAACAGCGCTGTGTATAGAGGACGAATCTGACATTGAGAGCCGGGGTTGTACTGAATACCTTTTCTGGGTGGATGTAAAGAGGTCTATCAACGCATTCATGCGTGAACTGTATTCACATTGTTGGGTGCCTCATGTCGAACGCAACATGTGTATGGAGCCGGCGTTCAAACTAAAACTTGATCGTTTAACGACTGTATTTAGCAACGGGGCCCAATTACTAACCAATTCATGACTAAATATGGTGGGCAGGGGCTTAGATCAACACCCCACGTTAAACAGAAGCACGCAGAGCAGCCAGCAGATAAATTATGTTGTAGACAACAACTCAGAACACACGCCAGAATGCTCATTAATGCCCGTTAGTACAGGTGATTTATCGACCCCCGTTATGAGCCCCAACTTAATTGCGGTCGAACATCCCCAGAGGGGTATAATGCCATTAATTTCTGTACAGTCAGAGCCATCTGTAAATGAAATTAATGTTGAAAGGTCTGTACTGCCGGTTGAAAATAGTGTTGAAATACATACACCACTGATAATACAGCCCCCTAACGATGCGGCGGATCAGTCTGTATTTTTGGAACGTGTAGCGCAGTACCAAAGAGTACGACAAAATTTTAATGCTGTGGAACATTTTGAACATTTTCAATTTGTAAATCTTGATCGTATAACATCATTTTCAGTGGCATTACAGGCGGTACATGATTCTATACAGTGTACATTGAATAGACTACTGCCCGACATAGGACCCCATGACATGGTGCAATTACGTCTAGACGGTGACACGTTAAATAGAGCTTTATACTCTATTAAACGCTCTAAGGACGCCTTAAGCGCTGAGACGTTTTTGGAACATGTGGCAAACATGTTACAAAGCAACGCGGAGGTTCTTGGTGACGGTACTTTAAGACTATTGGTCATAATTGTTAAGAACAGAGTTGGTGGTGTGATGCACCGTAGACGCATTAATTCAACGCCTTACAGTCGCATCGTAAACAAAAAAAGACAATTACTCTTTGACTTAAATAACGACAGCCATAACTTGTGTCTAGCAGCCAGTCTTTGTGCCCTGTTAGAAAAGAGAGATACGGCTGACGCTGTGTTACTGGAGAAAGCACGTTTGATACATCGCACCCTGGGTATTCCTGATGATCGTCTAGTCAGTTTTAGCGACATACCCGACTTTGAAAAGCACTTGAATGTAACCATTAAAGTGTTCTACCACAATCGGGGAGAATGGCAGTTTTTTAATACAAGTGAGCCCTGCAAAGAGAGGGTTTTATTTATATACCATGAAGACACACATTACTTTGGCGTAAAAAAAATAAACGCTTTCATCGGGGCCAATTACTTTTGCGATTTTTGTCATACTCCATTCGCTCACAAAAATAACCATTCATGCCGCTATTTTTGCCGATCGTGCCACAGACGGAATTGTGTTGAGGTCATAGCAGACATGCCTAGGTGTCCTATGTGTCGGGCATTTTGTCGTTCACAGGATTGTTTGAGTGAACACAAGAAACTAGCCCAAGCTGCTAAAATAGATTGTAAACGCAAGAAATACTGCGACCGTTGCGGTCGCTACACAGATGACGATCATGATGAATGCAGAAGTTTGCAGTGTAGAGTCTGTTATGCTTACATCGCCAGTTTTGACAATCACCTGTGCTACATGCGCCCATACAAACCACCGGTCCTCACTGACAACTACATTTTTTATGACTTTGAGTGCATGCAGGAGACGGGCGTACACATACCAAATTATGTCTACGCCATGCCTTTAAGGGATGATGAAGAAAAAGGTTGTGCCCAGTCTTTAGACGGCACTGTGGGTTGGGAGTTCCAGGGTCCAGAGTGTTTGGCTGATTTTGTAAAAAAATTCATAGACAGGCCCTTTAGGGAGTACACTTTCATCGCACATAATGCCGGCCGTTACGATTCCTATTTTGTGGTGCAACAGCTGCTTAAAGAGAAGATAAAAATAGAATTACTAGCACAAGGCGGTAAATTATTATGTGTAACAATACCTGATCTGAATATCAGATTTATCGACTCTTTAAATTTCCTCCCCATGAAGCTCAGTAAGTTGCCACAGGCCCTGGGGTTTACAGGCAGTAAAGGATATTTCCCACACTTTTTTAACACAGTACAGAATCAAAATTACAGCGGTTCTATGCCCTCTATAGAGCATTACGGCCCCCAGTACATGATGGCCGACGAGAAAACGGGGTTCATGACATGGTATGAAGCGAACAAACATTGTGATTTCAATTTTCAGGCTGAGCTTAAAAGCTATTGCATTGAGGATGTAAAAATTTTGAAGAAAGCATGTATCTGCTTTAGAACCAGTGTCATAGAAATGACAGAGCATACGGTAATGAGCGACCGTGAGTCTCAGATTGGTGAGGAAGATGTCTATAATGTGGACCCCTTTCAGCTGACAACCCTCGCCTCTGTGTGCATGGCTATGTATCGGCTCAAATTTTTACCCAGTAACACCATCGCCATTGTACCCCCTGACAATTACAACATCACAAAAAAACGCTTCTCTACGCCCGCCACACAGTGGCTACTGTATGTGGCCTACAAGGAGAATATAGTCATACAACATGCTTTAAGGGGCGGTGAAAAGATGGTGGGTAACTATTTTCTGGATGGTTATGCGGTGATTAATGGTGTTCAAACAGCCTTTGAATTCAACGGCTGCTTTTACCACGGCTGTCCCATGTGTTACAATGAAAAAGATACAAACACTGTTACATCTCTCACATATGGTCAATTGTACCACAAAACAGCCATCAAAACACATTTTCTAAAAACCAAATGTGGCTATGCGGTGCGTGAGCTGTGGGAGCACGAGTGGAAACACATGTTAGAGACCGATACGGATCTAAAGGCGTTTCTACTTAAAAGTGATTTTCCACAACCCATGAACCCCCGTGATGCACTTTACGGCGGCCGCACAAACGCTATTAAGCTGTACCACAAAACGGCGCCCGGTGAGAGTATACATTACTATGATTTTACCAGCTTGTATCCTTTTATCAACAAAACCAAAATGTACCCCACCGGTCACCCTAAGATCATCTATGAGAATTTTCTCTCTTTTGACAGGTACTTTGGGATTGCTAAAGTAAAAGTCTATCCGCCTAGAGGCTTATTTTTCCCCATCCTTCCTGTTAAAATGAATGGCAAGCTCATGTTTCCGCTATGCAGCACATGCGCCGTCACCAATCAGACGACGCCTTGCTGTCATACGGATGAGGAGCGCTCATTGACCGGTACGTGGTGTACCGTTGAAATCCAGGCAGCGTTGAAGAAAGGGTACCGGCTGTGTAAAATTTTTGAAATTTGGCACTTTGCATGTTATACAAAAAAATTGTTTGCTAAATACATTAAGGTGCACCTCAGGGACAAACAGGAGGCATCTGGATACCCCAGCTGGTATACAGACGAGGTCAAAAAACAAAAATACATCAGCGAGTATTTTTCAAAAGAGGGTATACGTTTACGCGCTGATAAAATAGACATTAACCCGGCAAAAAGACAAATTTCTAAACTGTTTCTAAATTCTTTGTGGGGTAAATTCGGTCAAAAGACTAATTTACAAAATACAAGCATTGTAACAAGCCCTGATGAACTTTTTGGTTACGCCTTTTCAACGCAATACGATGTGTCATCTTTAGACTTCCTAGATGATGACACGGCCATGGTTAGCTGGAAGTATACAAAGGAGGGATACACTGTAGGTCGTAATGTCAATATTTTTATTGCCTGTTTTACGACGGCCTATGCCCGTCTTGAACTGTACAATGTTTTGGACAAGCTACAAGAGCGGTGTCTCTACCATGACACTGACTCTGTCATTTTTGTTAGCAAAACAGGTGACTGGAATCCGCCTCTGGGTGACTACTTAGGGGAGCTGACTAGTGAACTACCGAATGGTACACACATTACAGAATTTGTTTCCGCCGGTCCCAAGACTTACGGTTACAAGCTTTCTACTGGTAAAACGTGTCTAAAAGTTAAAGGTATAACACTGAACGCTGCAAACGCTGAATTGATTAACTTTGACACTTTAAAAGATATTGTCCTGGACTACCCCTTACACTCTGATCCTGAAGACCAGAAAAAGATTGTGGTACAACAGGCTGGGATTGTCCGAAATAAACGTTACTGGCAGATTGAGACTCGTCCTCTACAGAAAACACAAAAGTGTGTGTACACGAAACGACAGCTGACCAACGACTTCACAACCCTACCCTTTGGTTACTAATTATAAATCTGTAATGGATATCAGGCTTCAACATCCTTTCTCGTGTATTTTAGCCGGGCCGTCAAATTCAGGGAAAAGCTATTTTGTTAAACAGCTTTTGCAACATTCTAGCACTCACTTGTCGCACCGACCTGATAATATCGTATGGTTTTATGCATGCTGGCAATATCTTTATGATGAACTGTTAAGCACTATGCCCCACATTAGATTTATTGAGGGTATACCCGCTACATTTAATGACGATGCTCTTTTTCCCCCTGGTAAAGTGAATTTGACAATCGTTGATGACTTGATGGAAGCAGCCAGTGAGAGCTCTGAAATTGAAAAAGCATTCACCAAGTATGTGCATCACAGAAACCTCAGTATCATGTACCTCGTACAAAATGTTTTTTGCCAGGGTAAAAAAAGCAGAACCATAAATTTAAACACTAAATATATGGTTCTTTTTAAAAATCCAAGGGATAAATTACAAATTAACACCTTAGCTCGTCAAATGTATCCTGGTAAATCACAATTCTTTTTAGAGGCATTTGAAGATGCCACACGGTCCCCCTATGGTTTTTTGTTAGTAGATTTAAGAGCCACGACCCCTGATGAGTACCGCTTAAGAACCGGTATCTTTCCGCCTGACAACCCCACAGTTTATGTTTTAAAAAAAAAAAGCGTTTCTAAAAAGAGATAACTATCTGTAAATTGTCATTACTTGTAGTCGCTCCGCCGTTGTAAACATGTCTAACCGACTACGCCGCAATTGGCATACTTTAAAAGCATTAATAAGGGCTTCACCAAAGCAAAGAAAAGTTATTCTGTGTTCAGCATCTAATGATTTAGTCACCGCCATATGCGAGATAGCCCTCAATGCTCTAAAAGGTAAAATACCTTTATCAAAACGGCAAATTGGCATACTTAAAAAATGGCGTAAAATTATAAAAAAGCTGAGCGACAAAAAATTTACAATTGTAAAAAAGAAACGCCTGGTGAAGCAGTCCGGCGGCTTTATTGGCTCTCTTTTGGGTTTTGCTATACCGCTGCTGACTGGCCTTCTCACTAACCGCTAATGGAATATGCTGAGAAAATGTACCTGGTCCCCAAACAAGATATGGATCGTTTACAGCGCCCCCCACAACGAGTGGGCGACATACGTGAAGTTGCCATGCATCGCCTAGATACAGACATTAATGCGATCTTAAATAGCCATAATTTATCAGAGGATGAAAAGATAAAAAGATACACTACTGTACTGCAGAAATACTTGGTGCATGCTAAACAGAGCGACGGGGAGAAGAACCGCCTAACCCTTTTAATGCCCACTAATGAAACAGCCTCTCACCCTTTACATTTCCAGGATATTGCATCATCAGATACGCCTGACAATTTGATTCGTGAGGTTGTTACTAACGTGAATGTCCGCTTCAAGAAAAATGCAGAGTTATTGCTCAGTAAAATGTTTCAGGCTAAACATATTACAAGCTGGAATGACAAAGGGGAGTTTATTTATAAAAAACAGGTTATACCGGGCTCTAATTTACTGGATTTGGTACGCGGTGTTACACAAAGTCACACTGTTACAAAGCGTAAAATACCACAGGGTTGGAGCCCTTTTCTGGCTGCGATGGCTGAACTGAATATCCCCTCATCGGTTGTGGGTAATGCAACAAATAGAGAAAGCCTGGATCGCTTAAAAATACTGCCCCCCGATACAACGAACCCTCCTTCATCATCCCTTTTAACTCCGCAGAAAAGAACCTCTGATTTGCGTTACAGTTCTTTAAGTGCCCCTGGCTTAACATCACCACCGGGGTATTTACTAAACAAGAGGAGGGATAGTCTATTATTGCCGTCGGCTGACTGGTTGAAACTGTAAATAAGCTGTTTAATTTTTTTTTTTTTTTCCCTCTGTAAAATAAGACATTGTATTGCTGTCCCTCTATACTATGTATCGTACTAACTCAACGCCTCTAGATGATTTTAGTCTATTAAGGCCTTAACAGCCGTTTTACTTTTTTACTTGTAAATACGTCTTGTAATTATTTCCTGGTGAAAACTGTGTTATCTTTTAAAAAATAAAATAAGCAATTTTTGACTCATACAATTGTGCTTTTTATTTATATGTAACCCCCGACTGTTGCGGCTAATCCCTGTACCGTCTCTATACAAATAAAAAATATATATACAAATAAAAAAAAAATATATAAAAATATTATGTCTGGGGTGGGATTCAAACCCACGTGGACATACGTCCATTGGATCTTAAGTCCAACGCCTTAAACCACTCGGCCACCCTGACACTTGAGGGTTTAGCCTCTTAAAGCCGTATTCTGTCTGAATTTAAAAAAAAATGCTACGCCCTCTTTTCAACGTCATTTGAACTTTTCTGACATGCGCACGGCGTTATTTCAGAATAAACATGTCCAGACATGCCCCAGTATGAAAAAAACATGTTCGGGCATGCCCCAAAAGCCTATAAACATGCCCGGACATGCCCCGCGTATGTATACGCCCCCTCCAATCTACGTCAACAGTACGCACCAATCACAAAAAAGAATAAAAAATGCACATCATAATAAAAAATGGAGTCTGGGGGATGTCAACCGCGGTTTTTTGGCTTAGGGGGCGTCAACTGCGTTTTTTTGGCGTAGGGGGCGTCAACCGCGTTTTTTTGGCGCAGGGGGCGGCAACCTAAAATGCGCAGGGGGCGGGGCCGGATACGGATGGGGCGGGACCGGATACGGAAGGGGCGGGACATAGGGCGGGTTTAAGGCCAAAAGGGGCGGGGCTTAGGGGAAAAGGGGGCGTGGTACCTGTCAAAAAAAGTTTGACATAATGTATGCCTCCCTACTACTTACCGAAGCTGGAATTAGACATAATTTCACTCTCACAACATTATGGCTGGTTGGAGACAGTCCGAACCACAAGTACTGGGTCCATGGTTCTGGGCGTATACTGGGGGGACGGGGACGACTCCCATTAACCCCTGACTATACCGGGGATACGCTTATCACAATGCCTTACTGGTCTGTGCTGAAGCAGGGCATTCTGGCAGCCAAGTGGCTTGACCTTTATTAGTGAGCCTGGTTACCCCCTCTCGGAACCACAGACTTAGAAATCGCCAGCTCATATACAGTGCATAAAATAAATTTATATATATATACCCTTATACACCATTTTAATAAAAAATATCACAAAATTCTTCTAAGTCCCTCGGGAAGAGTGAAAGACGCGCACGTTCATTTTCAGAGCTCCTAGACCTTCCTATAAGAAGTTAGCCAAAAAGTAGCTTCGAAAAACGCTTAGGTTAAGTCTCAGAGTTGCATCTAATGTACCGAAGCTGGACTTAGACATAATTTCACTCTCACAACATTATGGCTGGTTGGAGACAGTCCGAACCACAAATACCGGGTCCATGGTTCTGGCCATATACTGGGGGGACGGGGACGACTCCCATTAACCCCTGACTATACCGGGGATACGCTTATCACAATGCCTTACTGGTCTGTGCTGAAGCAGGGCATTCTGGCAGCCAAGTGGCTTGACCTTTATTAGTGAGCCTGGTTACCCCCTCTCGGAACCACAGACTTAGAAATCGCCAGCTCATATACAGTGCATAAAATAAATTTATATATATATACCCTTATACACCATTTTAATAAAAAATATCACAAAATTCTTCTAAGTCCCTCGGGAAGAGTGAAAGACGCGCACGTTCATTTTCAGAGCTCCTAGACCTTCCTATAAGAAGTTAGCCAAAAAGTAGCTTCGAAAAACGCTTAGGTTAAGTTTCAGAGTTGCTTCTAATGTACCGAAGCTGGAATTAGACATAATTTCACTCTCACAACATTATGGCTGGTTGGAGACAGTCCGAACCACAAGTACTGGGTCCATGGTTCTGGGCGTATACTGGGGGGACGGGGACGACTCCCATTAACCCCTGACTATACCGGGGATACGCTTATCACAATGCCTTACTGGTCTGTGCTGAAGCAGGGCATTCTGGCAGCCAAGTTGCTTGACCTTTATTAGTGAGCCTGGTTACCCCCTCTCGGAACCACAGACTTAGAAATCGCCAGCTCATATACAGTGCATAAAATATATTTATATATATACCCTTATACACCATTTTAATAAAAAATATCACAAAATTCTCCTAAGTCCCTCGGGAAGAGTGAAAGACGCGCACGTTCATTTTCAGAGCTCCTAGACCTTCCTATAAGAAGTTAGCCAAAAAGTAGCTTCGAAAAACGCTTAGGTTAAGTCTCAGAGTTGCATCTAATGTACTGAAGCTGGACTTAGACATAATTTCACTCTCACAACATTATGGCTGGTTGGAGACAGTCCGAACCACAAATACCGGGTCCATGGTTCTGGCCATATACTGGGGGGACGGGGACGACTCCCATTAACCCCTGACTATACCGGGGATACGCTTATCACAATGCCTTACTGGTCTGTGCTGAAGCAGGGCATTCTGGCAGCCAAGTGGCTTGACCTTTATTAGTGAGCCTGGTTACCCCCTCTCGGAACCACAGACTTAGAAATCGCCAGCTCATATACAGTGCATAAAATAAATTTATATATATATACCCTTATACACCATTTTAATAAAAAATATCACAAAATTCTTCTAAGTCCCTCGGGAAGAGTGAAAGACGCGCACGTTCATTTTCAGAGCTCCTAGACCTTCCTATAAGAAGTTAGCCAAAAAGTAGCTTCGAAAAACGCTTAGGTTAAGTTTCAGAGTTGCTTCTAATGTACCGAAGCTGGAATTAGACATAATTTCACTCTCACAACATTATGGCTGGTTGGAGACAGTCCGAACCACAAGTACTGGGTCCATGGTTCTGGGCGTATACTGGGGAGACGGGGACGACTCCCATTAACCCCTGACTATACCGGGGATACGCTTATCACAATGCCTTACTGGTCTGTGCTGAAGCAGGGCATTCTGGCAGCCAAGTTGCTTGACCTTTATTAGTGAGCCTGGTTACCCCCTCTCGGAACCACAGACTTAGAAATCGCCAGCTCATATACAGTGCATAAAATAAATTTATATATATATACCCTTATACACCATTTTAATAAAAAATATCACAAAATTCTTCTAAGTCCCTCGGGAAGAGTGAAAGACGCGCACGTTCATTTTCAGAGCTCCTAGACCTTCCTATAAGAAGTTAGCCAAAAAGTAGCTTCGAAAAACGCTTAGGTTAAGTTTCAGAGTTGCTTCTAATGTACCGAAGCTGGAATTAGACATAATTTCACTCTCACAACATTATGGCTGGTTGGAGACAGTCCGAACCACAAGTACTGGGTCCATGGTTCTGGGCGTATACTGGGGAGACGGGGACGACTCCCATTAACCCCTGACTATACCGGGGATACGCTTATCACAATGCCTTACTGGTCTGTGCTGAAGCAGGGCATTCTGGCAGCCAAGTTGCTTGACCTTTATTAGTGAGCCTGGTTACCCCCTCTCGGAACCACAGACTTAGAAATCGCCAGCTCATATACAGTGCATAAAATATATTTATATATATACCCTTATACACCATTTTAATAAAAAATATCACAAAATTCTTCTAAGTCCCTCGGGAAGAGTGAAAGACGCGCACGTTCATTTTCTGAGCTCCTAGACCTTCCTATAAGAAGTTAGCCAAAAAGAAGCTTCGAAAAACGCTTAGGTTAAGTCTCAGATTTGCATCTAATGTACCGAAGCTGGACTTAGACATAATTTCACTCTCACAACATTATGGCTGGTTGGAGACAGTCCGAACCACAAATACCGGTTCCATGGTTCTGGCCATATACTGGGGGGACGGGGACGACTCCCATTAACCCCTGACTATACCGGGGATACGCTTATCACAATGCCTTACTGGTCTGTGCTGAAGCAGGGCATTCTGGCAGCCAAGTGGCTAGACCTTTATTAGTGAGCCTGGTTACCCCCTCTCGGAACCACAGACTTAGAAATCGCCAGCTCATATACAGTGCATAAAATATATTTATATATATACCCTTATACACCATTTTAATAAAAAATATCACAAAATTCTTCTAAGTCCCTCGGGAAGAGTGAAAGACGCGCACGTTCATTTTCAGAGCTCCTAGACCTTCCTATAAGAAGTTAGCCAAAAAGTAGCTTCGAAAAACGCTTAGGTTAAGTTTCAGAGTTGCATCTAATGTACCGAAGCTGGACTTAGACATAATTTCACTCTCACAACATTATGGCTGGTTGGAGACAGTCCGAACCACAAATACCGGGTCCATGGTTCTGGCCATATACTGGGGGGACGGGGACGACTCCCATTAACCCCTGACTATACCGGGGATACGCTTATCACAATGCCTTACTGGTCTGTGCTGAAGCAGGGCATTCTGGCAGCCAAGTGGCTTGACCTTTATTAGTGAGCCTGGTTACCCCCTCTCGGAACCACAGACTTAGAAATCGCCAGCTCATATACAGTGCATAAAATAAATTTATATATATATACCCTTATACACCATTTTAATAAAAAATATCACAAAATTCTTCTAAGTCCCTCGGGAAGAGTGAAAGACGCGCACGTTCATTTTCAGAGCTCCTAGACCTTCCTATAAGAAGTTAGCCAAAAAGTAGCTTCGAAAAACGCTTAGGTTAAGTTTCAGAGTTGCTTCTAATGTACCGAAGCTGGAATTAGACATAATTTCACTCTCACAACATTATGGCTGGTTGGAGACAGTCCGAACCACAAGTACTGGGTTTATGGTTCTGGGCGTATACTGGGGGGACGGGGACGACTCCCATTAACCCCTGACTATACCGGGGATACGCTTATCACAATGCCTTACTGGTCTGTGCTGAAGCAGGGCATTCTGGCAGCCAAGTGGCTTGACCTTTATTAGTGAGCCTGGTTACCCCCTCTCGGAACCACAGACTTAGAAATCGCCAGCTCATATACAGTGCATAAAATAAATTTATATATATACCCTTATACACCATTTTAATAAAAAATATCACAAAATCCTTCTAAGTCCCTCGGGAAGAGTGAAAGACGCGCACGTTCATTTTCAGAGATCCTAGACCTTCCTATAAGAAGTTAGCCAAAAAGTAGCTTCGAAAAACGCTTAGGTTAAGTTTCAGAGTTGCTTCTAATGTACCGAAGCTGGACTTAGACATAATTTCACTCTCACAACATTATGGCTGGTTGGAGACAGTCCGAACCACAAATACCGGGTCCATGGTTCTGGCCATATACTGGGGGGACAGGGACAACTCCCATTAACCCCTGACTATACCGGGGATACGCTTATCACAATGCCTTACTGGTCTGTGCTGAAGCAGGGCATTCTGGCAGCCAAGTTGCTTGACCTTTATTAGTGAGCCTGGTTACCCCCTCTCGGAACCACAGACTTAGAAATCGCCAGCTCATATACAGTGCATAAAATATATTTATATATATACCCTTATACACCATTTTAATAAAAAATATCACAAAATTCTTCTAAGTCCCTCGGAAAGAGTGAAAGACGCGCACGTTCATTTTCAGAGCTCCTAGACCTTCCTATAAGAAGTTAGCCAAAAAGTAGCTTCGAAAAACGCTTAGGTTAAGTTTCAGAGTTGCTTCTAATGTACCGAAGCTGGAATTAGACATAATTTCACTCTCACAACATTATGGCTGGTTGGAGACAGTCCGAACCACAAGTACTGGGTCCATGGTTCTGGGCGTATACTGGGGGGACGGGGACGACTCCCATTAACCCCTGACTATACCGGGGATACGCTTATCACAATGCCTTACTGGTCTGTGCTGAAGCAGGGCATTCTGGCAGCCAAGTTGCTTGACCTTTATTAGTGAGCCTGGTTACCCCCTCTCGGAACCACAGACTTAGAAATCGCCAGCTCATATACAGTGCATAAAATATATTTATATATATACCCTTATACACCATTTTAATAAAAAATATCACAAAATTCTTCTAAGTCCCTCGGGAAGAGTGAAAGACGCGCACGTTCATTTTCAGAGCTCCTAGACCTTCCTATAAGAAGTTAGCCAAAAAGTAGCTTCGAAAAACGCTTAGGTTAAGTCTCAGAGTTGCATCTAATGTACCAAAGCTGGACTTAGACATAATTTCACTCTCACAACATTATGGCTGGTTGGAGACAGTCCGAACCACAAATACCGGGTCCATGGTTCTGGCCATATACTGGGGGGACGGGGACGACTCCCATTAACCCCTGACTATACCGAGGATACGCTTATCACAATGCCTTACTGGTCTGTGCTGAAGCAGGGCATTCTGGCAGCCAAGTGGCTTGACCTTTATTAGTGAGCCTGGTTACCCCCTCTCGGAACCACAGACTTAGAAATCGCCAGCTCATATACAGTGCATAAAATATATTTATATATATATACCCTTATACACCATTTTAATAAAAAATATCACAAAATTCTTCTAAGTCCCTCGGGAAGAGTGAAAGACGCGCACGTTCATTTTCAGAGCTCCTAGACCTTCCTATAAGAAGTTAGCCAAAAAGTAGCTTCGAAAAACGCTTAGGTTAAGTCTCAGAGTTGCATCTAATGTACCGAAGCTGGACTTAGACATAATTTCACTCTCACAACATTATGGCTGGTTGGAGACAGTCCGAACCACAAATACCGGGTCCATGGTTCTGGCCATATACTGGGGGGACGGGGACGACTCCCATTAACCCCTGACTATACCGGGGATACGCTTATCACAATGCCTTACTGGTCTGTGCTGAAGCAGGGCATTCTGGCAGCCAAGTGGCTTGACCTTTATTAGTGAGCCTGGTTACCCCCTCTCGGAACCACAGACTTAGAAATCGCCAGCTCATATACAGTGCATAAAATAAATTTATATATATATACCCTTATACACCATTTTAATAAAAAATATCACAAAATTCTTCTAAGTCCCTCGGGAAGAGTGAAAGACGCGCACGTTCATTTTCAGAGCTCCTAGACCTTCCTATAAGAAGTTAGCCAAAAAGTAGCTTCGAAAAACGCTTAGGTTAAGTTTCAGAGTTGCTTCTAATGTACCGAAGCTGGAATTAGACATAATTTCACTCTCACAACATTATGGCTGGTTGGAGACAGTCCGAACCACAAGTACTGGGTCCATGGTTCTGGGCGTATACTGGGGGGACGGGGACGACTCCCATTAACCCCTGACTATACCGGGGATACGCTTATCACAATGCCTTTCTGGTCTGTGCTGAAGCAGGGCATTCTGGCAGCCAATTGGCTTGGCTTTTATTAGTGAGCCTGGTTACCCCCTCTCGGAACCACAGACTTAGAAATCGCCAGCTCATATACAGTGCATAAAATAAATTTATATATATATACCCTTATACACCATTTTAATAAAAAATATCACAAAATTCTTCTAAGTCCCTCGGGAAGAGTGAAAGACGCGCACGTTCATTTTCAGAGCTCCTAGACCTTCCTATAAGAAGTTAGCCAAAAAGTAGCTTCGAAAAACGCTTAGGTTAAGTCTCAGAGTTGCATCTAATGTACCAAAGCTGGACTTAGACATAATTTCACTCTCACAACATTATGGCTGGTTGGAGACAGTCCGAACCACAAATACCGGGTCCATGGTTCTGGCCATATACTGGGGGGACGGGGACGACTCCCATTAACCCCTGACTATACCGAGGATACGCTTATCACAATGCCTTACTGGTCTGTGCTGAAGCAGGGCATTCTGGCAGCCAAGTGGCTTGACCTTTATTAGTGAGCCTGGTTACCCCCTCTCGGAACCACAGACTTAGAAATCGCCAGCTCATATACAGTGCATAAAATAAATTTATATATATATACCCTTATACACCATTTTAATAAAAAATATCACAAAATTCTTCTAAGTCCCTCGGGAAGAGTGAAAGACGCGCACGTTCATTTTCAGAGCTCCTAGACCTTCCTATAAGAAGTTAGCCAAAAAGTAGCTTCGAAAAACGCTTAGGTTAAGTTTCAGAGTTGCTTCTAATGTACCGAAGCTGGAATTAGACATAATTTCACTCTCACAACATTATGGCTGGTTGGAGACAGTCCGAACCACAAGTACTGGGTCCATGGTTCTGGGCGTATACTGGGGGGACGGGGACGACTCCCATTAACCCCTGACTATACCGGGGATACGCTTATCACAATGCCTTACTGGTCTGTGCTGAAGCAGGGCATTCTGGCAGCCAAGTGGCTTGACCTTTATTAGTGAGCCTGGTTACCCCCTCTCGGAACCACAGACTTAGAAATCGCCAGCTCATATACAGTGCATAAAATAAATTTATATATATATACCCTTATACACCATTTTAATAAAAAATATCACAAAATTCTTCTAAGTCCCTCGGGAAGAGTGAAAGACGCGCACGTTCATTTTCAGAGCTCCTAGACCTTCCTATAAGAAGTTAGCCAAAAAGTAGCTTCGAAAAACGCTTAGGTTAAGTTTCAGAGTTGCTTCTAATGTACCGAAGCTGGAATTAGACATAATTTCACTCTCACAACATTATGGCTGGTTGGAGACAGTCCGAACCACAAGTACTGGGTCCATGGTTCTGGGCGTATACTGGGGGGACGGGGACGACTCCCATTAACCCCTGACTATACCGGGGATACGCTTATCACAATGCCTTACTGGTCTGTGCTGAAGCAGGGCATTCTGGCAGCCAAGTGGCTTGACCTTTATTAGTGAGCCTGGTTACCCCCTCTCGGAACCACAGACTTAGAAATCGCCAGCTCATATACAGTGCATAAAATAAATTTATATATATATACCCTTATACACCATTTTAATAAAAAATATCACAAAATTCTTCTAAGTCCCTCGGGAAGAGTGAAAGACGCGCACGTTCATTTTCAGAGCTCCTAGACCTTCCTATAAGAAGTTAGCCAAAAAGTAGCTTCGAAAAACGCTTAGGTTAAGTTTCAGAGTTGCTTCTAATGTACCGAAGCTGGAATTAGACATAATTTCACTCTCACAACATTATGGCTGGTTGGAGACAGTCCGAACCACAAGTACTGGGTCCATGGTTCTGGGCGTATACTGGGGGGACGGGGACGACTCCCATTAACCCCTGACTATACCGGGGATACGCTTATCACAATGCCTTTCTGGTCTGTGCTGAAGCAGGGCATTCTGGCAGCCAATTGGCTTGGCTTTTATTAGTGAGCCTGGTTACCCCCTCTCGGAACCACAGACTTAGAAATCGCCAGCTCATATACAGTGCATAAAATAAATTTATATATATATACCCTTATACACCATTTTAATAAAAAATATCACAAAATTCTTCTAAGTCCCTCGGGAAGAGTGAAAGACGCGCACGTTCATTTTCAGAGCTCCTAGACCTTCCTATAAGAAGTTAGCCAAAAAGTAGCTTCGAAAAACGCTTAGGTTAAGTCTCAGAGTTGCATCTAATGTACCAAAGCTGGACTTAGACATAATTTCACTCTCACAACATTATGGCTGGTTGGAGACAGTCCGAACCACAAATACCGGGTCCATGGTTCTGGCCATATACTGGGGGGACGGGGACGACTCCCATTAACCCCTGACTATACCGAGGATACGCTTATCACAATGCCTTACTGGTCTGTGCTGAAGCAGGGCATTCTGGCAGCCAAGTGGCTTGACCTTTATTAGTGAGCCTGGTTACCCCCTCTCGGAACCACAGACTTAGAAATCGCCAGCTCATATACAGTGCATAAAATAAATTTATATATATATACCCTTATACACCATTTTAATAAAAAATATCACAAAATTCTTCTAAGTCCCTCGGGAAGAGTGAAAGACGCGCACGTTCATTTTCAGAGCTCCTAGACCTTCCTATAAGAAGTTAGCCAAAAAGTAGCTTCGAAAAACGCTTAGGTTAAGTTTCAGAGTTGCTTCTAATGTACCGAAGCTGGAATTAGACATAATTTCACTCTCACAACATTATGGCTGGTTGGAGACAGTCCGAACCACAAGTACTGGGTCCATGGTTCTGGGCGTATACTGGGGGGACGGGGACGACTCCCATTAACCCCTGACTATACCGGGGATACGCTTATCACAATGCCTTACTGGTCTGTGCTGAAGCAGGGCATTCTGGCAGCCAAGTGGCTTGACCTTTATTAGTGAGCCTGGTTACCCCCTCTCGGAACCACAGACTTAGAAATCGCCAGCTCATATACAGTGCATAAAATAAATTTATATATATATACCCTTATACACCATTTTAATAAAAAATATCACAAAATTCTTCTAAGTCCCTCGGGAAGAGTGAAAGACGCGCACGTTCATTTTCAGAGCTCCTAGACCTTCCTATAAGAAGTTAGCCAAAAAGTAGCTTCGAAAAACGCTTAGGTTAAGTTTCAGAGTTGCTTCTAATGTACCGAAGCTGGAATTAGACATAATTTCACTCTCACAACATTATGGCTGGTTGGAGACAGTCCGAACCACAAGTACTGGGTCCATGGTTCTGGGCGTATACTGGGGGGACGGGGACGACTCCCATTAACCCCTGACTATACCGGGGATACGCTTATCACAATGCCTTACTGGTCTGTGCTGAAGCAGGGCATTCTGGCAGCCAAGTGGCTTGACCTTTATTAGTGAGCCTGGTTACCCCCTCTCGGAACCACAGACTTAGAAATCGCCAGCTCATATACAGTGCATAAAATAAATTTATATATATATACCCTTATACACCATTTTAATAAAAAATATCACAAAATTCTTCTAAGTCCCTCGGGAAGAGTGAAAGACGCGCACGTTCATTTTCAGAGCTCCTAGACCTTCCTATAAGAAGTTAGCCAAAAAGTAGCTTCGAAAAACGCTTAGGTTAAGTCTCAGAGTTGCATCTAATGTACCGAAGCTGGACTTAGACATAATTTCACTCTCACAACATTATGGCTGGTTGGAGACAGTCCGAACCACAAATACCGGGTCCATGGTTCTGGCCATATACTGGGGGGACGGGGACGACTCCCATTAACCCCTGACTATACCGGGGATACGCTTATCACAATGCCTTACTGGTCTGTGCTGAAGCAGGGCATTCTGGCAGCCAAGTGGCTTGACCTTTATTAGTGAGCCTGGTTACCCCCTCTCGGAACCACAGACTTAGAAATCGCCAGCTTATATACAGTGCATAAAATAAATTTATATATATATACCCTTATACACCATTTTAATAAAAAATATCACAAAATTCTTCTAAGTCCCTCGGGAAGAGTGAAAGACGCGCACGTTCATTTTCAGAGCTCCTAGACCTTCCTATAAGAAGTTAGCCAAAAAGTAGCTTCGAAAAACGCTTAGGTTAAGTTTCAGAGTTGCTTCTAATGTACCGAAGCTGGAATTAGACATAATTTCACTCTCACAACATTATGGCTGGTTGGAGACAGTCCGAACCACAAGTACTGGGTCCATGGTTCTGGGCGTATACTGGGGGGACGGGGACGACTCCCATTAACCCCTGACTATACCGGGGATACGCTTATCACAATGCCTTACTGGTCTGTGCTGAAGCAGGGCATTCTGGCAGCCAAGTTGCTTGACCTTTATTAGTGAGCCTGGTTACCCCCTCTCGGAACCACAGACTTAGAAATCGCCAGCTCATATACAGTGCATAAAATATATTTATATATATACCCTTATACACCATTTTAATAAAAAATATCACAAAATGCTCCTAAGTCCCTCGGGAAGAGTGAAAGACGCGCACGTTCATTTTCAGAGCTCCTAGACCTTCCTATAAGAAGTTAGCCAAAAAGTATTCGAAAAACGCTTAGGTTAAGTCTCAGAGTTGCATCTAATGTACTGAAGCTGGACTTAGACATAATTTCACTCTCACAACATTATGGCTGGTTGGAGACAGTCCGAACCACAAATACCGGGTCCATGGTTCTGGCCATATACTGGGGGGACGGGGACGACTCCCATTAACCCCTGACTATACAGGGGATACGCTTATCACAATGCCTTACTGGTCTGTGCTGAAGCAGGGCATTCTGGCAGCCAAGTGGCTTGACCTTTATTAGTGAGCCTGGTTACCCCCTCTCGGAACCACAGACTTAGAAATCGCCAGCTCATATACAGTGCATAAAATAAATTTATATATATATACCCTTATACACCATTTTAATAAAAAATATCACAAAATTCTTCTAAGTCCCTCGGGAAGAGTGAAAGACGCGCACGTTCATTTTCAGAGCTCCTAGACCTTCCTATAAGAAGTTAGCCAAAAAGTAGCTTCGAAAAACGCTTAGGTTAAGTTTCAGAGTTGCTTCTAATGTACCGAAGCTGGAATTAGACATAATTTCACTCTCACAACATTATGGCTGGTTGGAGACAGTCCGAACCACAAGTACTGGGTCCATGGTTCTGGGCGTATACTGGGGAGACGGGGACGACTCCCATTAACCCCTGACTATACCGGGGATACGCTTATCACAATGCCTTACTGGTCTGTGCTGAAGCAGGGCATTCTGGCAGCCAAGTTGCTTGACCTTTATTAGTGAGCCTGGTTACCCCCTCTCGGAACCACAGACTTAGAAATCGCCAGCTCATATACAGTGCATAAAATATATTTATATATATACCCTTATACACCATTTTAATAAAAAATATCACAAAATTCTTCTAAGTCCCTCGGGAAGAGTGAAAGACGCGCACGTTCATTTTCAGAGCTCCTAGACCTTCCTATAAGAAGTTAGCCAAAAAGTAGCTTCGAAAACCGCTTAGGTTAAGTCTCAGAGTTGCATCTAATGTACCGAAGCTGGACTTAGACATAATTTCACTCTCACAACATTATGGCTGGTTGGAAACAGTCCGAACCACAAATACCGGGTCCATGGTTCTGGCCATATACTGGGGGGACGGGGACGACTCCCATTAACCCCTGACTATACCGGGGATACGCTTATCACAATGCCTTACTGGTCTGTGCTGAAGCAGGGCATTCTGGCAGCCAAGTTGCTTGACCTTTATTAGTGAGCCTGGTTACCCCCTCTCGGAACCACAGACTTAGAAATCGCCAGCTCATATACAGTGCATAAAATATATTTATATATATACCCTTATACACCATTTTAATAAAAAATATCACAAAATTCTACTAAGTCCCTCGGGAAGAGTGAAAGACGCGCACGTTCATTTTCTGAGCTCCTAGACCTTCCTATAAGAAGTTAGCCAAAAAGAAGCTTCGAAAAACGCTTAGGTTAAGTCTCAGATTTGCATCTAATGTACCGAAGCTGTCCTTAGACATAATTTCACTCTCACAACATTATGGCTGGTTGGAGACAGTCCGAACCACAAATACCGGTTCCATGGTTCTGGCCATATACTGGGGGGACGGGGACGACTCCCATTAACCCCTGACTATACCGGGGATACGCTTATCACAATGCCTTACTGGTCTGTGCTGAAGCAGGGCATTCTGGCAGCCAAGTGGCTAGACCTTTATTAGTGAGCCTGGTTACCCCCTCTCGGAACCACAGACTTAGAAATCGCCAGCTCATATACAGTGCATAAAATATATTTATATATATACCCTTATACACCATTTTAATAAAAAATATCACAAAATTCTTCTAAGTCCCTCGGGAAGAGTGAAAGACGCGCACGTTCATTTTCAGAGCTCCTAGACCTTCCTATAAGAAGTTAGCCAAAAAGTAGCTTCGAAAAACGCTTAGGTTAAGTTTCAGAGTTGCATCTAATGTACCGAAGCTGGACTTAGACATAATTTCACTCTCACAACATTATGGCTGGTTGGAGACAGTCCGAACCACAAATACCGGGTCCATGGTTCTGGCCATATACTGGGGGGACGGGGACGACTCCCATTAACCCCTGACTATACCGGGGATACGCTTATCACAATGCCTTACTGGTCTGTGCTGAAGCAGGGCATTCTGGCAGCCAAGTGGCTTGACCTTTATTAGTGAGCCTGGTTACCCCCTCTCGGAACCACAGACTTAGAAATCGCCAGCTCATATACAGTGCATAAAATAAATTTATATATATATACCCTTATACACCATTTTAATAAAAAATATCACAAAATTCTTCTAAGTCCCTCGGGAAGAGTGAAAGACGCGCACGTTCATTTTCAGAGCTCCTAGACCTTCCTATAAGAAGTTAGCCAAAAAGTAGCTTCGAAAAACGCTTAGGTTAAGTTTCAGAGTTGCTTCTAATGTACCGAAGCTGGAATTAGACATAATTTCACTCTCACAACATTATGGCTGGTTGGAGACAGTCCGAACCACAAGTACTGGGTTTATGGTTCTGGGCGTATACTGGGGGGACGGGGACGACTCCCATTAACCCCTGACTATACCGGGGATACGCTTATCACAATGCCTTTCTAGTTTGTGCTGAAGCAGGGCATTCTGGCAGCCAATTGGCTTGGCTTTTATTAGTGAGCCTGGTTACCCCCTCTCGGAACCACAGACTTAGAAATCGCCAGCTCATATACAGTGCATAAAATATATTTATATATATACCCTTATACACCATTTTAATAAAAAATATCACAAAATTCTTCTAAGTCCCTCGGGAAGAGTTAAAGACGCGCACGTTCATTTTGAGAGCTCCTAGACCTTCCTATAAGAAGTTAGCCAAAAAGTAGCTTCGAAAAACGCTTAGGTTAAGTTTCAGAGTTGCATCTAATGTACCGAAGCTGTCCTTAGACATAATTTCACTCTCACAACATTATGGCTGGTTGGAGACAGTCCGAACCACAAATACCGGGTCCATGGTTCTGGCCATATACTGGGGGGACGGGGACGACTCCCATTAACCCCTGACTATACCGGGGATACGCTTATCACAATGCCTTACTGGTCTGTGCTGAAGCAGGGCATTCTGGCAGCCAAGTGGCTTGACCTTTATTAGTGAGCCTGGTTACCCCCTCTCGGAACCACAGACTTAGAAATCGCCAGCTCATATACAGTGCATAAAATAAATTTATATATATATACCCTTATACACCATTTTAATAAAAAATATCACAAAATTCTTCTAAGTCCCTCGGGAAGAGTGAAAGACGCGCACGTTCATTTTCAGAGCTCCTAGACCTTCCTATAAGAAGTTAGCCAAAAAGTAGCTTCGAAAAACGCTTAGGTTAAGTTTCAGAGTTGCTTCTAATGTACCGAAGCTGGAATTAGACATAATTTCACTCTCACAACATTATGGCTGGTTGGAGACAGTCCGAACCACAAGTACTGGGTTTATGGTTCTGGGCGTATACTGGGGGGACGGGGACGACTCCCATTAACCCCTGACTATACCGGGGATACGCTTATCACAATGCCTTTCTAGTTTGTGCTGAAGCAGGGCATTCTGGCAGCCAATTGGCTTGGCTTTTATTAGTGAGCCTGGTTACCCCCTCTCGGAACCACAGACTTAGAAATCGCCAGCTCATATACAGTGCATAAAATATATTTATATATATACCCTTATACACCATTTTAATAAAAAATATCACAAAATTCTTCTAAGTCCCTCGGGAAGAGTTAAAGACGCGCACGTTCATTTTGAGAGCTCCTAGACCTTCCTATAAGAAGTTAGCCAAAAAGTAGCTTCGAAAAACGCTTAGGTTAAGTTTCAGAGTTGCATCTAATGTACCGAAGCTGTCCTTAGACATAATTTCACTCTCACAACATTATGGCTGGTTGGAGACAGTCCGAACCACAAATACCGGGTCCATGGTTCTGGCCATATACTGGGGGGACGGGGACGACTCCCATTAACCCCTGACTATACCGGGGATACGCTTATCACAATGCCTTACTGGTCTGTGCTGAAGCAGGGCATTCTGGCAGCCAAGTGGCTTGACCTTTATTAGTGAGCCTGGTTACCCCCTCTCGGAACCACAGACTTAGAAATCGCCAGCTCATATACAGTGCATAAAATAAATTTATATATATATACCCTTATACACCATTTTAATAAAAAATATCACAAAATCCTTCTAAGTCCCTCGGGAAGAGTGAAAGACGCGCACGTTCATTTTCAGAGCTCCTAGACCTTCCTATAAGAAGTTAGCCAAAAAGTAGCTTCGAAAAACGCTTAGGTTAAGTTTCAGAGTTGCTTCTAATGTACCGAAGCTGGACTTAGACATAATTTCACTCTCACAACATTATGGCTGGTTGGAGACAGTCCGAACCACAAATACCGGGTCCATGGTTCTGGCCATATACTGGGGGGACAGGGACGACTCCCATTAACCCCTGACTATACCGGGGATACGCTTATCACAATGCCTTACTGGTCTGTGCTGAAGCAGGGCATTCTGGCAGCCAAGTTGCTTGACCTTTATTAGTGAGCCTGGTTACCCCCTCTCGGAACCACAGACTTAGAAATCGCCAGCTCATATACAGTGCATAAAATATATTTATATATATACCCTTATACACCATTTTAATAAAAAATATCACAAAATTCTTCTAAGTCCCTCGGAAAGAGTGAAAGACGCGCACGTTCATTTTCAGAGCTCCTAGACCTTCCTATAAGAAGTTAGCCAAAAAGTAGCTTCGAAAAACGCTTAGGTTAAGTTTCAGAGTTGCTTCTAATGTACCGAAGCTGGAATTAGACATAATTTCACTCTCACAACATTATGGCTGGTTGGAGACAGTCCGAACCACAAGTACTGGGTCCATGGTTCTGGGCGTATACTGGGGGGACGGGGACGACTCCCATTAACCCCTGACTATACCGGGGATACGCTTATCACAATGCCTTACTGGTCTGTGCTGAAGCAGGGCATTCTGGCAGCCAAGTTGCTTGACCTTTATTAGTGAGCCTGGTTACCCCCTCTCGGAACCACAGACTTAGAAATCGCCAGCTCATATACAGTGCATAAAATATATTTATATATATACCCTTATACACCATTTTAATAAAAAATATCACAAAATTCTTCTAAGTCCCTCGGGAAGAGTGAAAGACGCGCACGTTCATTTTCAGAGCTCCTAGACCTTCCTATAAGAAGTTAGCCAAAAAGTAGCTTCGAAAAACGCTTAGGTTAAGTCTCAGAGTTGCATCTAATGTACCAAAGCTGGACTTAGACATAATTTCACTCTCACAACATTATGGCTGGTTGGAGACAGTCCGAACCACAAATACCGGGTCCATGGTTCTGGCCATATACTGGGGGGACGGGGACGACTCCCATTAACCCCTGACTATACCGAGGATACGCTTATCACAATGCCTTACTGGTCTGTGCTGAAGCAGGGCATTCTGGCAGCCAAGTGGCTTGACCTTTATTAGTGAGCCTGGTTACCCCCTCTCGGAACCACAGACTTAGAAATCGCCAGCTCATATACAGTGCATAAAATATATTTATATATATATACCCTTATACACCATTTTAATAAAAAATATCACAAAATTCTTCTAAGTCCCTCGGGAAGAGTGAAAGACGCGCACGTTCATTTTCAGAGCTCCTAGACCTTCCTATAAGAAGTTAGCCAAAAAGTAGCTTCGAAAAACGCTTAGGTTAAGTCTCAGAGTTGCATCTAATGTACCGAAGCTGGACTTAGACATAATTTCACTCTCACAACATTATGGCTGGTTGGAGACAGTCCGAACCACAAATACCGGGTCCATGGTTCTGGCCATATACTGGGGGGACGGGGACGACTCCCATTAACCCCTGACTATACCGGGGATACGCTTATCACAATGCCTTACTGGTCTGTGCTGAAGCAGGGCATTCTGGCAGCCAAGTGGCTTGACCTTTATTAGTGAGCCTGGTTACCCCCTCTCGGAACCACAGACTTAGAAATCGCCAGCTCATATACAGTGCATAAAATAAATTTATATATATATACCCTTATACACCATTTTAATAAAAAATATCACAAAATTCTTCTAAGTCCCTCGGGAAGAGTGAAAGACGCGCACGTTCATTTTCAGAGCTCCTAGACCTTCCTATAAGAAGTTAGCCAAAAAGTAGCTTCGAAAAACGCTTAGGTTAAGTTTCAGAGTTGCTTCTAATGTACCGAAGCTGGAATTAGACATAATTTCACTCTCACAACATTATGGCTGGTTGGAGACAGTCCGAACCACAAGTACTGGGTCCATGGTTCTGGGCGTATACTGGGGGGACGGGGACGACTCCCATTAACCCCTGACTATACCGGGGATACGCTTATCACAATGCCTTTCTGGTCTGTGCTGAAGCAGGGCATTCTGGCAGCCAATTGGCTTGGCTTTTATTAGTGAGCCTGGTTACCCCCTCTCGGAACCACAGACTTAGAAATCGCCAGCTAATATACAGTGCATAAAATATATTTATATATATACCCTTATACACCATTTTAATAAAAAATATCACAAAATTCTTCTAAGTCCCTCGGGAAGAGTTAAAGACGCGCACGTTCATTTTGAGAGCTCCTAGACCTTCCTATAAGAAGTTAGCCAAAAAGTAGCTTCGAAAAACGCTTAGGTTAAGTTTCAGAGTTGCATCTAATGTACCGAAGCTGTCCTTAGACATAATTTCACTCTCACAACATTATGGCTGGTTGGAGACAGTCCGAACCACAAATACCGGGTCCATGGTTTTGGCCATATACTGGGGGGACGGGGACGACTCCCATTAACCCCTGACTATACCGGGGATACGCTTATCACAATGCCTTACTGGTCTGTGCTGAAGCAGGGCATTCTGGCAGCCAAGTTGCTTGACCTTTATTAGTGAGCCTGGTTACCCCCTCTCGGAACCACAGACTTAGAAATCGCCAGCTCATATACAGTGCATAAAATATATTTATTTATATACCCTTATACACCATTTTAATAAAAAATATCACAAAATTCTTCTAAGTCCCTCGGGAAGAGTGAAAGACGCGCACGTTCATTTTCAGAGCTCCTAGCACTTCCTATAAGAAGTTAGCCAAAAAGTAGCTTCGAAAAACGCTTAGGTTAAGTTTCAGAGTTGCTTCTAATGTACCGAAGCTGGACTTAGACATAATTTCACTCTCACAACATTATGGCTGGTTGGAGACAGTCCGAACCACAAATACCGGGTCCATGGTTCTGGCCATATACTGGGGGGACAGGGACGACTCCCATTAACCCCTGACTATACCGGGGATACGCTTATCACAATGCCTTACTGGTCTGTGCTGAAGCAGGGCATTCTGGCAGCCAAGTTGCTTGACCTTTATTAGTGAGCCTGGTTACCCCCTCTCGGAACCACAGACTTAGAAATCGCCAGCTCATATACAGTGCATAAAATATATTTATATATATACCCTTATACACCATTTTAATAAAAAATATCACAAAATTCTTCTAAGTCCCTCGGAAAGAGTGAAAGACGCGCACGTTCATTTTCAGAGCTCCTAGACCTTCCTATAAGAAGTTAGCCAAAAAGTAGCTTCGAAAAACGCTTAGGTTAAGTTTCAGAGTTGCTTCTAATGTACCGAAGCTGGAATTAGACATAATTTCACTCTCACAACATTATGGCTGGTTGGAGACAGTCCGAACCACAAGTACTGGGTCCATGCTTCTGGGCGTATACTGGGGGGACGGGGACGACTCCCATTAACCCCTGACTATACCGGGGATACGCTTATCACAATGCCTTACTGGTCTGTGCTGAAGCAGGGCATTCTGGCAGCCAAGTTGCTTGACCTTTATTAGTGAGCCTGGTTACCCCCTCTCGGAACCACAGACTTAGAAATCGCCAGCTCATATACAGTGCATAAAATATATTTATATATATACCCTTATACACCATTTTAATAAAAAATATCACAAAATTCTTCTAAGTCCCTCGGGAAGAGTGAAAGACGCGCACGTTCATTTTCAGAGCTCCTAGACCTTCCTATAAGAAGTTAGCCAAAAAGTAGCTTCGAAAAACGCTTAGGTTAAGTCTCAGAGTTGCATCTAATGTACCAAAGCTGGACTTAGACATAATTTCACTCTCACAACATTATGGCTGGTTGGAGACAGTCCGAACCACAATTACCGGGTCCATGGTTCTGGCCATATACTGGGGGGACGGGGACGACTCCCATTAACCCCTGACTATACCGAGGATACGCTTATCACAATGCCTTACTGGTCTGTGCTGAAGCAGGGCATTCTGGCAGCCAAGTGGCTTGACCTTTATTAGTGAGCCTGGTTACCCCCTCTCGGAACCACAGACTTAGAAATCGCCAGCTCATATACAGTGCATAAAATATATTTATATATCTACCCTTATACACCATTTTAATAAAAAATATCACAAAATTCTTCTAAGTCCCTCGGGAAGAGTGAAAGACGCGCACGTTCATTTTCAGAGCTCCTAGACCTTCCTATAAGAAGTTAGCCAAAAAGTAGCTTCGAAAAACGCTTAGGTTAAGTCTCAGAGTTGCATCTAATGTACCGAAGCTGGACTTAGACATAATTTCACTCTCACAACATTATGGCTGGTTGGAGACAGTCCGAACCACAAATACCGGGTCCATGGTTCTGGCCATATACTGGGGGGACGGGGACGACTCCCATTAACCCCTGACTATACCGGGGATACGCTTATCACAATGCCTTACTGGTCTGTGCTGAAGCAGGGCATTCTGGCAGCCAAGTGGCTTGACCTTTATTAGTGAGCCTGGTTACCCCCTCTCGGAACCACAGACTTAGAAATCGCCAGCTCATTTACAGTGCATAAAATAAATTTATATATATATACCCTTATACACCATTTTAATAAAAAATATCACAAAATTCTTGTAAGTCCCTCGGGAAGAGTGAAAGACGCGCACGTTCATTTTCAGAGCTCCTAGACCTTCCTATAAGAAGTTAGCCAAAAAGTAGCTTCGAAAAACGCTTAGGTTAAGTTTCAGAGTTGCTTCTAATGTACCGAAGCTGGAATTAGACATAATTTCACTCTCACAACATTATGGCTGGTTGGAGACAGTCCGAACCACAAGTACTGGGTCCATGGTTCTGGGCGTATACTGGGGGGACGGGGACGACTCCCATTAACCCCTGACTATACCGGGGATACGCTTATCACAATGCCTTTCTGGTCTGTGCTGAAGCAGGGCATTCTGGCAGCCAATTGGCTTGGCTTTTATTAGTGAGCCTGGTTACCCCCTCTCGGAACCACAGACTTAGAAATCGCCAGCTAATATACAGTGCATAAAATATATTTATATATATACCCTTATACACCATTTTAATAAAAAATATCACAAAATTCTTCTAAGTCCCTCGGGAAGAGTTAAAGACGCGCACGTTCATTTTGAGAGCTCCTAGACCTTCCTATAAGAAGTTAGCCAAAAAGTAGCTTCGAAAAACGCTTAGGTTAAGTTTCAGAGTTGCATCTAATGTACCGAAGCTGTCCTTAGACATAATTTCACTCTCACAACATTATGGCTGGTTGGAGACAGTCCGAACCACAAATACCGGGTCCATGGTTTTGGCCATATACTGGGGGGACGGGGACGACTCCCATTAACCCCTGACTATACCGGGGATACGCTTATCACAATGCCTTACTGGTCTGTGCTGAAGCAGGGCATTCTGGCAGCCAAGTTGCTTGACCTTTATTAGTGAGCCTGGTTACCCCCTCTCGGAACCACAGACTTAGAAATCGCCAGCTCATATACAGTGCATAAAATATATTTATTTATATACCCTTATACACCATTTTAATAAAAAATATCACAAAATTCTTCTAAGTCCCTCGGGAAGAGTGAAAGACGCGCACGTTCATTTTCAGAGCTCCTAGACCTTCCTATAAGAAGTTAGCCAAAAAGTAGCTTCGAAAAACGCTTAGGTTAAGTTTCAGAGTTGCTTCTAATGTACCGAAGCTGGACTTAGACATAATTTCACTCTCACAACATTATGGCTGGTTGGAGACAGTCCGAACCACAAATACCGGGTCCATGGTTCTGGCCATATACTGGGGGGACAGGGACGACTCCCATTAACCCCTGACTATACCGGGGATACGCTTATCACAATGCCTTACTGGTCTGTGTTGAAGCAGGGCATTCTGGCAGCCAAGTTGCTTGACCTTTATTAGTGAGCCTGGTTACCCCCTCTCGGAACCACAGACTTAGAAATCGCCAGCTCATATACAGTGCATAAAATATATTTATATATATACCCTTATACACCATTTTAATAAAAAATATCACAAAATTCTTCTAAGTCCCTCGGAAAGAGTGAAAGACGCGCACGTTCATTTTCAGAGCTCCTAGACCTTCCTATAAGAAGTTAGCCAAAAAGTAGCATCGAAAAACGCTTAGGTTAAGTTTCAGAGTTGCTTCTAATGTACCGAAGCTGGAATTAGACATAATTTCACTCTCACAACATTATGGCTGGTTGGAGACAGTCCGAACCACAAGTACTGGGTCCATGGTTCTGGGCGTATACTGGGGGGACGGGGACGACTCCCATTAACCCCTGACTATACCGGGGATACGCTTATCACAATGCCTTACTGGTCTGTGCTGAAGCAGGGCATTCTGGCAGCCAAGTTGCTTGACCTTTATTAGTGAGCCTGGTTACCCCCTCTCGGAACCACAGACTTAGAAATCGCCAGCTCATATACAGTGCATAAAATATATTTATATATATACCCTTATACACCATTTTAATAAAAAATATCACAAAATTCTTCTAAGTCCCTCGGGAAGAGTGAAAGACGCGCACGTTCATTTTCAGAGCTCCTAGACCTTCCTATAAGAAGTTAGCCAAAAAGTAGCTTCGAAAAACGCTTAGGTTAAGTCTCAGAGTTGCATCTAATGTACCAAAGCTGGACTTAGACATAATTTCACTCTCACAACATTATGGCTGGTTGGAGACAGTCCGAACCACAAATACCGGGTCCATGGTTCTGGCCATATACTGGGGGGACGGGGACGACTCCCATTAACCCCTGACTATACCGAGGATACGCTTATCACAATGCCTTACTGGTCTGTGCTGAAGCAGGGCATTCTGGCAGCCAAGTGGCTTGACCTTTATTAGTGAGCCTGGTTACCCCCTCTCGGAACCACAGACTTAGAAATCGCCAGCTCATATACAGTGCATAAAATATATTTATATATATACCCTTATACACCATTTTAATAAAAAATATCACAAAATTCTTCTAAGTCCCTCGGGAAGAGTGAAAGACGCGCACGTTCATTTTCAGAGCTCCTAGACCTTCCTATAAGAAGTTAGCCAAAAAGTAGCTTCGAAAAACGCTTAGGTTAAGTCTCAGAGTTGCATCTAATGTACCGAAGCTGGACTTAGACATAATTTCACTCTCACAACATTATGGCTGGTTGGAGACAGTCCGAACCACAAATACCGGGTCCATGGTTCTGGCCATATACTGGGGGGACGGGGACGACTCCCATTAACCCCTGACTATACCGGGGATACGCTTATCACAATGCCTTACTGGTCTGTGCTGAAGCAGGGCATTCTGGCAGCCAAGTGGCTTGACCTTTATTAGTGAGCCTGGTTACCCCCTCTCGGAACCACAGACTTAGAAATCGCCAGCTCATATACAGTGCATAAAATAAATTTATATATATATACCCTTATACACCATTTTAATAAAAAATATCACAAAATTCTTGTAAGTCCCTCGGGAAGAGTAAAAGACGCGCACGTTCATTTTCAGAGCTCCTAGACCTTCCTATAAGAAGTTAGCCAAAAAGTAGCTTCGAAAAACGCTTAGGTTAAGTTTCAGAGTTGCTTCTAATGTACCGAAGCTGGAATTAGACATAATTTCACTCTCACAACATTATGGCTGGTTGGAGACAGTCCGAACCACAAGTACTGGGTCCATGGTTCTGGGCGTATACTGGGGGGACGGGGACGACTCCCATTAACCCCTGACTATACCGGGGATACGCTTATCACAATGCCTTTCTGGTCTGTGCTGAAGCAGGGCATTCTGGCAGCCAATTGGCTTGGCTTTTATTAGTGAGCCTGGTTACCCCCTCTCGGAACCACAGACTTAGAAATCGCCAGCTAATATACAGTGCATAAAATATATTTATATATATACCCTTATACACCATTTTAATAAAAAATATCACAAAATTCTTCTAAGTCCCTCGGGAAGAGTGAAAGACGCGCACGTTCATTTTCAGAGCTCCTAGACCTTCCTATAAGAAGTTAGCCAAAAAGTAGCTTCGAAAAACGCTTAGGTTAAGTTTCAGAGTTGCATCTAATGTACCGAAGCTGTCCTTAGACATAATTTCACTCTCACAACATTATGGCTGGTTGGAGACAGTCCGAACCACAAATACCGGGTCCATGGTTTTGGCCATATACTGGGGGGACGGGGACGACTCCCATTAACCCCTGACTATACCGGGGATACGCTTATCACAATGCCTTACTGGTCTGTGCTGAAGCAGGGCATTCTGGCAGCCAAGTTGCTTGACCTTTATTAGTGAGCCTGGTTACCCCCTCTCGGAACCACAGACTTAGAAATCGCCAGCTCATATACAGTGCATAAAATATATTTATATATATACCCTTATACACCATTTTAATAAAAAATATCACAAAATTCTTCTAAGTCCCTCGGAAAGAGTGAAAGACGCGCACGTTCATTTTCAGAGCTCCTAGACCTTCCTATAAGAAGTTAGCCAAAAAGTAGCTTCGAAAAACGCTTAGGTTAAGTTTCAGAGTTGCTTCTAATGTACCGAAGCTGGAATTAGACATAATTTCACTCTCACAACATTATGGCTGGTTGGAGACAGTCCGAACCACAAGTACTGGGTCCATGGTTCTGGGCGTATACTGGGGGGACGGGGACGACTCCCATTAACCCCTGACTATACCGGGGATACGCTTATCACAATGCCTTACTGGTCTGTGCTGAAGCAGGGCATTCTGGCAGCCAAGTTGCTTGACCTTTATTAGTGAGCCTGGTTACCCCCTCTCGGAACCACAGACTTAGAAATCGCCAGCTCATATACAGTGCATAAAATATATTTATATATATACCCTTATACACCATTTTAATAAAAAATATCACAAAATTCTTCTAAGTCCCTCGGGAAGAGTGAAAGACGCGCACGTTCATTTTCAGAGCTCCTAGACCTTCCTATAAGAAGTTAGCCAAAAAGTAGCTTCGAAAAACGCTTAGGTTAAGTCTCAGAGTTGCATCTAATGTACCAAAGCTGGACTTAGACATAATTTCACTCTCACAACATTATGGCTGGTTGGAGACAGTCCGAACCACAAATACCGGGTCCATGGTTCTGGCCATATACTGGGGGGACGGGGACGACTCCCATTAACCCCTGACTATACCGAGGATACGCTTATCACAATGCCTTACTGGTCTGTGCTGAAGCAGGGCATTCTGGCAGCCAAGTGGCTTGACCTTTATTAGTGAGCCTGGTTACCCCCTCTCGGAACCACAGACTTAGAAATCGCCAGCTCATATACAGTGCATAAAATAAATTTATATATATATACCCTTATACACCATTTTAATAAAAAATATCACAAAATTCTTGTAAGTCCCTCGGGAAGAGTGAAAGACGCGCACGTTCATTTTCAGAGCTCCTAGACCTTCCTATAAGAAGTTAGCCAAAAAGTAGCTTCGAAAAACGCTTAGGTTAAGTTTCAGAGTTGCTTCTAATGTACCGAAGCTGGAATTAGACATAATTTCACTCTCACAACATTATGGCTGGTTGGAGACAGTCCGAACCACAAGTACTGGGTCCATGGTTCTGGGCGTATACTGGGGGGACGGGGACGACTCCCATTAACCCCTGACTATACCGGGGATACGCTTATCACAATGCCTTTCTGGTCTGTGCTGAAGCAGGGCATTCTGGCAGCCAATTGGCTTGGCTTTTATTAGTGAGCCTGGTTACCCCCTCTCGGAACCACAGACTTAGAAATCGCCAGCTAATATACAGTGCATAAAATATATTTATATATATACCCTTATACACCATTTTAATAAAAAATATCACAAAATTCTTCTAAGTCCCTCGGGAAGAGTTAAAGACGCGCACGTTCATTTTGAGAGCTCCTAGACCTTCCTATAAGAAGTTAGCCAAAAAGTAGCTTCGAAAAACGCTTAGGTTAAGTTTCAGAGTTGCATCTAATGTACCGAAGCTGTCCTTAGACATAATTTCACTCTCACAACATTATGGCTGGTTGGAGACAGTCCGAACCACAAATACCGGGTCCATGGTTTTGGCCATATACTGGGGGGACGGGGACGACTCCCATTAACCCCTGACTATACCGGGGATACGCTTATCACAATGCCTTACTGGTCTGTGCTGAAGCAGGGCATTCTGGCAGCCAAGTTGCTTGACCTTTATTAGTGAGCCTGGTTACCCCCTCTCGGAACCACAGACTTAGAAATCGCCAGCTCATATACAGTGCATAAAATATATTTATTTATATACCCTTATACACCATTTTAATAAAAAATATCACAAAATTCTTCTAAGTCCCTCGGGAAGAGTGAAAGACGCGCACGTTCATTTTCAGAGCTCCTAGACCTTCCTATAAGAAGTTAGCCAAAAAGTAGCTTCGAAAAACGCTTAGGTTAAGTTTCAGAGTTGCTTCTAATGTACCGAAGCTGGACTTAGACATAATTTCACTCTCACAACATTATGGCTGGTTGGAGACAGTCCGAACCACAAATACCGGGTCCATGGTTCTGGCCATATACTGGGGGGACAGGGACGACTCCCATTAACCCCTGACTATACCGGGGATACGCTTATCACAATGCCTTACTGGTCTGTGCTGAAGCAGGGCATTCTGGCAGCCAAGTTGCTTGACCTTTATTAGTGAGCCTGGTTACCCCCTCTCGGAACCACAGACTTAGAAATCGCCAGCTCATATACAGTGCATAAAATATATTTATATATATACCCTTATACACCATTTTAATAAAAAATATCACAAAATTCTTCTAAGTCCCTCGGAAAGAGTGAAAGACGCGCACGTTCATTTTCAGAGCTCCTAGACCTTCCTATAAGAAGTTAGCCAAAAAGTAGCTTCGAAAAACGCTTAGGTTAAGTTTCAGAGTTGCTTCTAATGTACCGAAGCTGGAATTAGACATAATTTCACTCTCACAACATTATGGCTGGTTGGAGACAGTCCGAACCACAAGTACTGGGTCCATGGTTCTGGGCGTATACTGGGGGGACGGGGACGACTCCCATTAACCCCTGACTATACCGGGGATACGCTTATCACAATGCCTTACTGGTCTGTGCTGAAGCAGGGCATTCTGGCAGCCAAGTTGCTTGACCTTTATTAGTGAGCCTGGTTACCCCCTCTCGGAACCACAGACTTAGAAATCGCCAGCTCATATACAGTGCATAAAATATATTTATATATATACCCTTATACACCATTTTAATAAAAAATATCACAAAATTCTTCTAAGTCCCTCGGGAAGAGTGAAAGACGCGCACGTTCATTTTCAGAGCTCCTAGACCTTCCTATTAGAAGTTAGCCAAAAAGTAGCTTCGAAAAACGCTTAGGTTAAGTCTCAGAGTTGCATCTAATGTACCAAAGCTGGACTTAGACATAATTTCACTCTCACAACATTATGGCTGGTTGGAGACAGTCCGAACCACAAATACCGGGTCCATGGTTCTGGCCATATACTGGGGGGACGGGGACGACTCCCATTAACCCCTGACTATACCGAGGATACGCTTATCACAATGCCTTACTGGTCTGTGCTGAAGCAGGGCATTCTGGCAGCCAAGTGGCTTGACCTTTATTAGTGAGCCTGGTTACCCCCTCTCGGAACCACAGACTTAGAAATCGCCAGCTCATATTCAGTGCATAAAATATATTTATATATATACCCTTATACACCATTTTAATAAAAAATATCACAAAATTCTTCTAAGTCCCTCGGAAAGAGTGAAAGACGCGCACGTTCATTTTCAGAGCTCCTAGACCTTCCTATAAGAAGTTAGCCAAAAAGTAGCATCGAAAAACGCTTAGGTTAAGTTTCAGAGTTGCTTCTAATGTACCGAAGCTGGAATTAGACATAATTTCACTCTCACAACATTATGGCTGGTTGGAGACAGTCCGAACCACAAGTACTGGGTCCATGGTTCTGGGCGTATACTGGGGGGACGGGGACGACTCCCATTAACCCCTGACTATACCGGGGATACGCTTATCACAATGCCTTACTGGTCTGTGCTGAAGCAGGGCATTCTGGCAGCCAAGTTGCTTGACCTTTATTAGTGAGCCTGGTTACCCCCTCTCGGAACCACAGACTTAGAAATCGCCAGCTCATATACAGTGCATAAAATATATTTATATATATACCCTTATACACCATTTTAATAAAAAATATCACAAAATTCTTCTAAGTCCCTCGGGAAGAGTGAAAGACGCGCACGTTCATTTTCAGAGCTCCTAGACCTTCCTATAAGAAGTTAGCCAAAAAGTAGCTTCGAAAAACGCTTAGGTTAAGTCTCAGAGTTGCATCTAATGTACCAAAGCTGGACTTAGACATAATTTCACTCTCACAACATTATGGCTGGTTGGAGACAGTCCGAACCACAAATACCGGGTCCATGGTTCTGGCCATATACTGGGGGGACGGGGACGACTCCCATTAACCCCTGACTATACCGAGGATACGCTTATCACAATGCCTTACTGGTCTGTGCTGAAGCAGGGCATTCTGGCAGCCAAGTGGCTTGACCTTTATTAGTGAGCCTGGTTACCCCCTCTCGGAACCACAGACTTAGAAATCGCCAGCTCATATACAGTGCATAAAATATATTTATATATATACCCTTATACACCATTTTAATAAAAAATATCACAAAATTCTTCTAAGTCCCTCGGGAAGAGTGAAAGACGCGCACGTTCATTTTCAGAGCTCCTAGACCTTCCTATAAGAAGTTAGCCAAAAAGTAGCTTCGAAAAACGCTTAGGTTAAGTCTCAGAGTTGCATCTAATGTACCGAAGCTGGACTTAGACATAATTTCACTCTCACAACATTATGGCTGGTTGGAGACAGTCCGAACCACAAATACCGGGTCCATGGTTCTGGCCATATACTGGGGGGACGGGGACGACTCCCATTAACCCCTGACTATACCGGGGATACGCTTATCACAATGCCTTACTGGTCTGTGCTGAAGCAGGGCATTCTGGCAGCCAAGTGGCTTGACCTTTATTAGTGAGCCTGGTTACCCCCTCTCGGAACCACAGACTTAGAAATCGCCAGCTCATATACAGTGCATAAAATAAATTTATATATATATACCCTTATACACCATTTTAATAAAAAATATCACAAAATTCTTGTAAGTCCCTCGGGAAGAGTAAAAGACGCGCACGTTCATTTTCAGAGCTCCTAGACCTTCCTATAAGAAGTTAGCCAAAAAGTAGCTTCGAAAAACGCTTAGGTTAAGTTTCAGAGTTGCTTCTAATGTACCGAAGCTGGAATTAGACATAATTTCACTCTCACAACATTATGGCTGGTTGGAGACAGTCCGAACCACAAGTACTGGGTCCATGGTTCTGGGCGTATACTGGGGGGACGGGGACGACTCCCATTAACCCCTGACTATACCGGGGATACGCTTATCACAATGCCTTTCTGGTCTGTGCTGAAGCAGGGCATTCTGGCAGCCAATTGGCTTGGCTTTTATTAGTGAGCCTGGTTACCCCCTCTCGGAACCACAGACTTAGAAATCGCCAGCTAATATACAGTGCATAAAATATATTTATATATATACCCTTATACACCATTTTAATAAAAAATATCACAAAATTCTTCTAAGTCCCTCGGGAAGAGTGAAAGACGCGCACGTTCATTTTCAGAGCTCCTAGACCTTCCTATAAGAAGTTAGCCAAAAAGTAGCTTCGAAAAACGCTTAGGTTAAGTTTCAGAGTTGCATCTAATGTACCGAAGCTGTCCTTAGACATAATTTCACTCTCACAACATTATGGCTGGTTGGAGACAGTCCGAACCACAAATACCGGGTCCATGGTTTTGGCCATATACTGGGGGGACGGGGACGACTCCCATTAACCCCTGACTATACCGGGGATACGCTTATCACAATGCCTTACTGGTCTGTGCTGAAGCAGGGCATTCTGGCAGCCAAGTTGCTTGACCTTTATTAGTGAGCCTGGTTACCCCCTCTCGGAACCACAGACTTAGAAATCGCCAGCTCATATACAGTGCATAAAATATATTTATATATATACCCTTATACACCATTTTAATAAAAAATATCACAAAATTCTTCTAAGTCCCTCGGAAAGAGTGAAAGACGCGCACGTTCATTTTCAGAGCTCCTAGACCTTCCTATAAGAAGTTAGCCAAAAAGTAGCTTCGAAAAACGCTTAGGTTAAGTTTCAGAGTTGCTTCTAATGTACCGAAGCTGGAATTAGACATAATTTCACTCTCACAACATTATGGCTGGTTGGAGACAGTCCGAACCACAAGTACTGGGTCCATGGTTCTGGGCGTATACTGGGGGGACGGGGACGACTCCCATTAACCCCTGACTATACCGGGGATACGCTTATCACAATGCCTTACTGGTCTGTGCTGAAGCAGGGCATTCTGGCAGCCAAGTTGCTTGACCTTTATTAGTGAGCCTGGTTACCCCCTCTCGGAACCACAGACTTAGAAATCGCCAGCTCATATACAGTGCATAAAATATATTTATATATATACCCTTATACACCATTTTAATAAAAAATATCACAAAATTCTTCTAAGTCCCTCGGGAAGAGTGAAAGACGCGCACGTTCATTTTCAGAGCTCCTAGACCTTCCTATAAGAAGTTAGCCAAAAAGTAGCTTCGAAAAACGCTTAGGTTAAGTCTCAGAGTTGCATCTAATGTACCAAAGCTGGACTTAGACATAATTTCACTCTCACAACATTATGGCTGGTTGGAGACAGTCCGAACCACAAATACCGGGTCCATGGTTCTGGCCATATACTGGGGGGACGGGGACGACTCCCATTAACCCCTGACTATACCGAGGATACGCTTATCACAATGCCTTACTGGTCTGTGCTGAAGCAGGGCATTCTGGCAGCCAAGTGGCTTGACCTTTATTAGTGAGCCTGGTTACCCCCTCTCGGAACCACAGACTTAGAAATCGCCAGCTCATATACAGTGCATAAAATAAATTTATATATATATACCCTTATACACCATTTTAATAAAAAATATCACAAAATTCTTGTAAGTCCCTCGGGAAGAGTGAAAGACGCGCACGTTCATTTTCAGAGCTCCTAGACCTTCCTATAAGAAGTTAGCCAAAAAGTAGCTTCGAAAAACGCTTAGGTTAAGTTTCAGAGTTGCTTCTAATGTACCGAAGCTGGAATTAGACATAATTTCACTCTCACAACATTATGGCTGGTTGGAGACAGTCCGAACCACAAGTACTGGGTCCATGGTTCTGGGCGTATACTGGGGGGACGGGGACGACTCCCATTAACCCCTGACTATACCGGGGATACGCTTATCACAATGCCTTTCTGGTCTGTGCTGAAGCAGGGCATTCTGGCAGCCAATTGGCTTGGCTTTTATTAGTGAGCCTGGTTACCCCCTCTCGGAACCACAGACTTAGAAATCGCCAGCTAATATACAGTGCATAAAATATATTTATATATATACCCTTATACACCATTTTAATAAAAAATATCACAAAATTCTTCTAAGTCCCTCGGGAAGAGTTAAAGACGCGCACGTTCATTTTGAGAGCTCCTAGACCTTCCTATAAGAAGTTAGCCAAAAAGTAGCTTCGAAAAACGCTTAGGTTAAGTTTCAGAGTTGCATCTAATGTACCGAAGCTGTCCTTAGACATAATTTCACTCTCACAACATTATGGCTGGTTGGAGACAGTCCGAACCACAAATACCGGGTCCATGGTTTTGGCCATATACTGGGGGGACGGGGACGACTCCCATTAACCCCTGACTATACCGGGGATACGCTTATCACAATGCCTTACTGGTCTGTGCTGAAGCAGGGCATTCTGGCAGCCAAGTTGCTTGACCTTTATTAGTGAGCCTGGTTACCCCCTCTCGGAACCACAGACTTAGAAATCGCCAGCTCATATACAGTGCATAAAATATATTTATTTATATACCCTTATACACCATTTTAATAAAAAATATCACAAAATTCTTCTAAGTCCCTCGGGAAGAGTGAAAGACGCGCACGTTCATTTTCAGAGCTCCTAGACCTTCCTATAAGAAGTTAGCCAAAAAGTAGCTTCGAAAAACGCTTAGGTTAAGTTTCAGAGTTGCTTCTAATGTACCGAAGCTGGACTTAGACATAATTTCACTCTCACAACATTATGGCTGGTTGGAGACAGTCCGAACCACAAATACCGGGTCCATGGTTCTGGCCATATACTGGGGGGACAGGGACGACTCCCATTAACCCCTGACTATACCGGGGATACGCTTATCACAATGCCTTACTGGTCTGTGCTGAAGCAGGGCATTCTGGCAGCCAAGTTGCTTGACCTTTATTAGTGAGCCTGGTTACCCCCTCTCGGAACCACAGACTTAGAAATCGCCAGCTCATATACAGTGCATAAAATATATTTATATATATACCCTTATACACCATTTTAATAAAAAATATCACAAAATTCTTCTAAGTCCCTCGGAAAGAGTGAAAGACGCGCACGTTCATTTTCAGAGCTCCTAGACCTTCCTATAAGAAGTTAGCCAAAAAGTAGCTTCGAAAAACGCTTAGGTTAAGTTTCAGAGTTGCTTCTAATGTACCGAAGCTGGAATTAGACATAATTTCACTCTCACAACATTATGGCTGGTTGGAGACAGTCCGAACCACAAGTACTGGGTCCATGGTTCTGGGCGTATACTGGGGGGACGGGGACGACTCCCATTAACCCCTGACTATACCGGGGATACGCTTATCACAATGCCTTACTGGTCTGTGCTGAAGCAGGGCATTCTGGCAGCCAAGTTGCTTGACCTTTATTAGTGAGCCTGGTTACCCCCTCTCGGAACCACAGACTTAGAAATCGCCAGCTCATATACAGTGCATAAAATATATTTATATATATACCCTTATACACCATTTTAATAAAAAATATCACAAAATTCTTCTAAGTCCCTCGGGAAGAGTGAAAGACGCGCACGTTCATTTTCAGAGCTCCTAGACCTTCCTATTAGAAGTTAGCCAAAAAGTAGCTTCGAAAAACGCTTAGGTTAAGTCTCAGAGTTGCATCTAATGTACCAAAGCTGGACTTAGACATAATTTCACTCTCACAACATTATGGCTGGTTGGAGACAGTCCGAACCACAAATACCGGGTCCATGGTTCTGGCCATATACTGGGGGGACGGGGACGACTCCCATTAACCCCTGACTATACCGAGGATACGCTTATCACAATGCCTTACTGGTCTGTGCTGAAGCAGGGCATTCTGGCAGCCAAGTGGCTTGACCTTTATTAGTGAGCCTGGTTACCCCCTCTCGGAACCACAGACTTAGAAATCGCCAGCTCATATTCAGTGCATAAAATATATTTATATATATACCCTTATACACCATTTTAATAAAAAATATCACAAAATTCTTGTAAGTCCCTCGGGAAGAGTGAAAGACGCGCACGTTCATTTTCAGAGCTCCTAGACCTTCCTATAAGAAGTTAGCCAAAAAGTAGCTTCGAAAAACGCTTAGGTTAAGTTTCAGAGTTGCATCTAATGTACCGAAGCTGTCCTTAGACATAATTTCACTCTCACAACATTATGGCTGGTTGGAGACAGTCCGAACCACAAATACCGGGTCCATGGTTTTGGCCATATACTGGGGGGACGGGGACGACTCCCATTAACCCCTGACTATACCGGGGATACGCTTATCACAATGCCTTACTGGTCTGTGCTGAAGCAGGGCATTCTGGCAGCCAAGTTGCTTGACCTTTATTAGTGAGCCTGGTTACCCCCTCTCGGAACCACAGACTTAGAAATCGCCAGCTCATATACAGTGCATAAAATATATTTATTTATATACCCTTATACACCATTTTAATAAAAAATATCACAAAATTCTTCTAAGTCCCTCGGGAAGAGTGAAAGACGCGCACGTTCATTTTCAGAGCTCCTAGACCTTCCTATAAGAAGTTAGCCAAAAAGTAGCTTCGAAAAACGCTTAGGTTAAGTTTCAGAGTTGCTTCTAATGTACCGAAGCTGGACTTAGACATAATTTCACTCTCACAACATTATGGCTGGTTGGAGACAGTCCGAACCACAAATACCGGGTCCATGGTTCTGGCCATATACTGGGGGGACAGGGACGACTCCCATTAACCCCTGACTATACCGGGGATACGCTTATCACAATGCCTTACTGGTCTGTGCTGAAGCAGGGCATTCTGGCAGCCAAGTTGCTTGACCTTTATTAGTGAGCCTGGTTACCCCCTCTCGGAACCACAGACTTAGAAATCGCCAGCTCATATACAGTGCATAAAATATATTTATATATATACCCTTATACACCATTTTAATAAAAAATATCACAAAATTCTTCTAAGTCCCTCGGAAAGAGTGAAAGACGCGCACGTTCATTTTCAGAGCTCCTAGACCTTCCTATAAGAAGTTAGCCAAAAAGTAGCTTCGAAAAACGCTTAGGTTAAGTTTCAGAGTTGCTTCTAATGTACCGAAGCTGGAATTAGACATAATTTCACTCTCACAACATTATGGCTGGTTGGAGACAGTCCGAACCACAAGTACTGGGTCCATGGTTCTGGGCGTATACTGGGGGGACGGGGACGACTCCCATTAACCCCTGACTATACCGGGGATACGCTTATCACAATGCCTTACTGGTCTGTGCTGAAGCAGGGCATTCTGGCAGCCAAGTTGCTTGACCTTTATTAGTGAGCCTGGTTACCCCCTCTCGGAACCACAGACTTAGAAATCGCCAGCTCATATACAGTGCATAAAATATATTTATATATATACCCTTATACACCATTTTAATAAAAAATATCACAAAATTCTTCTAAGTCCCTCGGGAAGAGTGAAAGACGCGCACGTTCATTTTCAGAGCTCCTAGACCTTCCTATAAGAAGTTAGCCAAAAAGTAGCTTCGAAAAACGCTTAGGTTAAGTCTCAGAGTTGCATCTAATGTACCAAAGCTGGACTTAGACATAATTTCACTCTCACAACATTATGGCTGGTTGGAGACAGTCCGAACCACAAATACCGGGTCCATGGTTCTGGCCATATACTGGGGGGACGGGGACGACTCCCATTAACCCCTGACTATACCGAGGATACGCTTATCACAATGCCTTACTGGTCTGTGCTGAAGCAGGGCATTCTGGCAGCCAAGTGGCTTGACCTTTATTAGTGAGCCTGGTTACCCCCTCTCGGAACCACAGACTTAGAAATCGCCAGCTCATATACAGTGCATAAAATAAATTTATATATATATACCCTTATACACCATTTTAATAAAAAATATCACAAAATTCTTGTAAGTCCCTCGGGAAGAGTGAAAGACGCGCACGTTCATTTTCAGAGCTCCTAGACCTTCCTATAAGAAGTTAGCCAAAAAGTAGCTTCGAAAAACGCTTAGGTTAAGTTTCAGAGTTGCTTCTAATGTACCGAAGCTGGAATTAGACATAATTTCACTCTCACAACATTATGGCTGGTTGGAGACAGTCCGAACCACAAGTACTGGGTCCATGGTTCTGGGCGTATACTGGGGGGACGGGGACGACTCCCATTAACCCCTGACTATACCGGGGATACGCTTATCACAATGCCTTTCTGGTCTGTGCTGAAGCAGGGCATTCTGGCAGCCAATTGGCTTGGCTTTTATTAGTGAGCCTGGTTACCCCCTCTCGGAACCACAGACTTAGAAATCGCCAGCTAATATACAGTGCATAAAATATATTTATATATATACCCTTATACACCATTTTAATAAAAAATATCACAAAATTCTTCTAAGTCCCTCGGGAAGAGTTAAAGACGCGCACGTTCATTTTGAGAGCTCCTAGACCTTCCTATAAGAAGTTAGCCAAAAAGTAGCTTCGAAAAACGCTTAGGTTAAGTTTCAGAGTTGCATCTAATGTACCGAAGCTGTCCTTAGACATAATTTCACTCTCACAACATTATGGCTGGTTGGAGACAGTCCGAACCACAAATACCGGGTCCATGGTTTTGGCCATATACTGGGGGGACGGGGACGACTCCCATTAACCCCTGACTATACCGGGGATACGCTTATCACAATGCCTTACTGGTCTGTGCTGAAGCAGGGCATTCTGGCAGCCAAGTTGCTTGACCTTTATTAGTGAGCCTGGTTACCCCCTCTCGGAACCACAGACTTAGAAATCGCCAGCTCATATACAGTGCATAAAATATATTTATTTATATACCCTTATACACCATTTTAATAAAAAATATCACAAAATTCTTCTAAGTCCCTCGGGAAGAGTGAAAGACGCGCACGTTCATTTTCAGAGCTCCTAGACCTTCCTATAAGAAGTTAGCCAAAAAGTAGCTTCGAAAAACGCTTAGGTTAAGTTTCAGAGTTGCTTCTAATGTACCGAAGCTGGACTTAGACATAATTTCACTCTCACAACATTATGGCTGGTTGGAGACAGTCCGAACCACAAATACCGGGTCCATGGTTCTGGCCATATACTGGGGGGACAGGGACGACTCCCATTAACCCCTGACTATACCGGGGATACGCTTATCACAATGCCTTACTGGTCTGTGCTGAAGCAGGGCATTCTGGCAGCCAAGTTGCTTGACCTTTATTAGTGAGCCTGGTTACCCCCTCTCGGAACCACAGACTTAGAAATCGCCAGCTCATATACAGTGCATAAAATATATTTATATATATACCCTTATACACCATTTTAATAAAAAATATCACAAAATTCTTCTAAGTCCCTCGGAAAGAGTGAAAGACGCGCACGTTCATTTTCAGAGCTCCTAGACCTTCCTATAAGAAGTTAGCCAAAAAGTAGCTTCGAAAAACGCTTAGGTTAAGTTTCAGAGTTGCTTCTAATGTACCGAAGCTGGAATTAGACATAATTTCACTCTCACAACATTATGGCTGGTTGGAGACAGTCCGAACCACAAGTACTGGGTCCATGGTTCTGGGCGTATACTGGGGGGACGGGGACGACTCCCATTAACCCCTGACTATACCGGGGATACGCTTATCACAATGCCTTACTGGTCTGTGCTGAAGCAGGGCATTCTGGCAGCCAAGTTGCTTGACCTTTATTAGTGAGCCTGGTTACCCCCTCTCGGAACCACAGACTTAGAAATCGCCAGCTCATATACAGTGCATAAAATATATTTATATATATACCCTTATACACCATTTTAATAAAAAATATCACAAAATTCTTCTAAGTCCCTCGGGAAGAGTGAAAGACGCGCACGTTCATTTTCAGAGCTCCTAGACCTTCCTATTAGAAGTTAGCCAAAAAGTAGCTTCGAAAAACGCTTAGGTTAAGTCTCAGAGTTGCATCTAATGTACCAAAGCTGGACTTAGACATAATTTCACTCTCACAACATTATGGCTGGTTGGAGACAGTCCGAACCACAAATACCGGGTCCATGGTTCTGGCCATATACTGGGGGGACGGGGACGACTCCCATTAACCCCTGACTATACCGAGGATACGCTTATCACAATGCCTTACTGGTCTGTGCTGAAGCAGGGCATTCTGGCAGCCAAGTGGCTTGACCTTTATTAGTGAGCCTGGTTACCCCCTCTCGGAACCACAGACTTAGAAATCGCCAGCTCATATTCAGTGCATAAAATATATTTATATATATACCCTTATACACCATTTTAATAAAAAATATCACAAAATTCTTGTAAGTCCCTCGGGAAGAGTGAAAGACGCGCACGTTCATTTTCAGAGCTCCTAGACCTTCCTATAAGAAGTTAGCCAAAAAGTAGCTTCGAAAAACGCTTAGGTTAAGTTTCAGAGTTGCATCTAATGTACCGAAGCTGTCCTTAGACATAATTTCACTCTCACAACATTATGGCTGGTTGGAGACAGTCCGAACCACAAATACCGGGTCCATGGTTTTGGCCATATACTGGGGGGACGGGGACGACTCCCATTAACCCCTGACTATACCGGGGATACGCTTATCACAATGCCTTACTGGTCTGTGCTGAAGCAGGGCATTCTGGCAGCCAAGTTGCTTGACCTTTATTAGTGAGCCTGGTTACCCCCTCTCGGAACCACAGACTTAGAAATCGCCAGCTCATATACAGTGCATAAAATATATTTATTTATATACCCTTATACACCATTTTAATAAAAAATATCACAAAATTCTTCTAAGTCCCTCGGGAAGAGTGAAAGACGCGCACGTTCATTTTCAGAGCTCCTAGACCTTCCTATAAGAAGTTAGCCAAAAAGTAGCTTCGAAAAACGCTTAGGTTAAGTTTCAGAGTTGCTTCTAATGTACCGAAGCTGGACTTAGACATAATTTCACTCTCACAACATTATGGCTGGTTGGAGACAGTCCGAACCACAAATACCGGGTCCATGGTTCTGGCCATATACTGGGGGGACAGGGACGACTCCCATTAACCCCTGACTATACCGGGGATACGCTTATCACAATGCCTTACTGGTCTGTGCTGAAGCAGGGCATTCTGGCAGCCAAGTTGCTTGACCTTTATTAGTGAGCCTGGTTACCCCCTCTCGGAACCACAGACTTAGAAATCGCCAGCTCATATACAGTGCATAAAATATATTTATATATATACCCTTATACACCATTTTAATAAAAAATATCACAAAATTCTTCTAAGTCCCTCGGAAAGAGTGAAAGACGCGCACGTTCATTTTCAGAGCTCCTAGACCTTCCTATAAGAAGTTAGCCAAAAAGTAGCTTCGAAAAACGCTTAGGTTAAGTTTCAGAGTTGCTTCTAATGTACCGAAGCTGGAATTAGACATAATTTCACTCTCACAACATTATGGCTGGTTGGAGACAGTCCGAACCACAAGTACTGGGTCCATGGTTCTGGGCGTATACTGGGGGGACGGGGACGACTCCCATTAACCCCTGACTATACCGGGGATACGCTTATCACAATGCCTTACTGGTCTGTGCTGAAGCAGGGCATTCTGGCAGCCAAGTTGCTTGACCTTTATTAGTGAGCCTGGTTACCCCCTCTCGGAACCACAGACTTAGAAATCGCCAGCTCATATACAGTGCATAAAATATATTTATATATATACCCTTATACACCATTTTAATAAAAAATATCACAAAATTCTTCTAAGTCCCTCGGGAAGAGTGAAAGACGCGCACGTTCATTTTCAGAGCTCCTAGACCTTCCTATAAGAAGTTAGCCAAAAAGTAGCTTCGAAAAACGCTTAGGTTAAGTCTCAGAGTTGCATCTAATGTACCAAAGCTGGACTTAGACATAATTTCACTCTCACAACATTATGGCTGGTTGGAGACAGTCCGAACCACAAATACCGGGTCCATGGTTCTGGCCATATAGTGGGGGGACGGGGACGACTCCCATTAACCCCTGACTATACCGAGGATACGCTTATCACAATGCCTTACTGGTCTGTGCTGAAGCAGGGCATTCTGGCAGCCAAGTGGCTTGACCTTTATTAGTGAGCCTGGTTACCCCCTCTCGGAACCACAGACTTAGAAATCGCCAGCTCATATTCAGTGCATAAAATATATTTATATATATACACTTATACACCATTTTAATAAAAAATATCACAAAATTCTTCTAAGTCCCTCGGGAAGAGTGAAAGACGCGCACGTTCATTTTCAGAGCTCCTAGACCTTCCTATAAGAAGTTAGCCAAAAAGTAGCTTCGAAAAACGCTTAGGTTAAGTCTCAGAGTTGCATCTAATGTACCGAAGCTGGACTTAGACATAATTTCACTCTCACAACATTATGGCTGGTTGGAGACAGTCCGAACCACAAATACCGGGTCCATGGTTCTGGCCATATACTGGGGGGACGGGGACGACTCCCATTAACCCCTGACTATACCGGGGATACGCTTATCACAATGCCTTACTGGTCTGTGCTGAAGCAGGGCATTCTGGCAGCCAAGTGGCTTGACCTTTATTAGTGAGCCTGGTTACCCCCTCTCGGAACCACAGACTTAGAAATCGCCAGCTCATATACAGTGCATAAAATAAATTTATATATATATACCCTTATACACCATTTTAATAAAAAATATCACAAAATTCTTGTAAGTCCCTCGGGAAGAGTGAAAGACGCGCACGTTCATTTTCAGAGCTCCTAGACCTTCCTATAAGAAGTTAGCCAAAAAGTAGCTTCGAAAAACGCTTAGGTTAAGTCTCAGAGTTGCATCTAATGTACCGAAGCTGGACTTAGACATAATTTCACTCTCACAACATTATGGCTGGTTGGAGACAGTCCGAACCACAAATACCGGGTCCATGGTTCTGGCCATATACTGGGGGGACGGGGACGACTCCCATTAACCCCTGACTATACCGGGGATACGCTTATCACAATGCCTTACTGGTCTGTGCTGAAGCAGGGCATTCTGGCAGCCAAGTGGCTTGACCTTTATTAGTGAGCCTGGTTACCCCCTCTCGGAACCACAGACTTAGAAATCGCCAGCTCATATACAGTGCATAAAATAAATTTATATATATATACCCTTATACACCATTTTAATAAAAAATATCACAAAATTCTTCTAAGTCCCTCGGGAAGAGTGAAAGACGCGCACGTTCATTTTCAGAGCTCCTAGACCTTCCTATAAGAAGTTAGCCAAAAAGTAGCTTCGAAAAACGCTTAGGTTAAGTTTCAGAGTTGCTTCTAATGTACCGAAGCTGGAATTAGACATAATTTCACTCTCACAACATTATGGCTGGTTGGAGACAGTCCGAACCACAAGTACTGGGTCCATGGTTCTGGGCGTATACTGGGGGGACGGGGACGACTCCCATTAACCCCTGACTATACCGGGGATACGCTTATCACAATGCCTTTCTGGTCTGTGCTGAAGCAGGGCATTCTGGCAGCCAATTGGCTTGGCTTTTATTAGTGAGCCTGGTTACCCCCTCTCGGAACCACAGACTTAGAAATCGCCAGCTCATATACAGTGCATAAAATATATTTATATATATACCCTTATACACCATTTTAATAAAAAATATCACAAAATTCTTCTAAGTCCCTCGGGAAGAGTTAAAGACGCGCACGTTCATTTTGAGAGCTCCTAGACCTTCCTATAAGAAGTTAGCCAAAAAGTAGCTTCGAAAAACGCTTAGGTTAAGTTTCAGAGTTGCATCTAATGTACCGAAGCTGTCCTTAGACATAATTTCACTCTCACAACATTATGGCTGGTTGGAGACAGTCCGAACCACAAATACCGGGTCCATGGTTTTGGCCATATACTGGGGGGACGGGGACGACTCCCATTAACCCCTGACTATACCGGGGATACGCTTATCACAATGCCTTACTGGTCTGTGCTGAAGCAGGGCATTCTGGCAGCCAAGTTGCTTGACCTTTATTAGTGAGCCTGGTTACCCCCTCTCGGAACCACAGACTTAGAAATCGCCAGCTCATATACAGTGCATAAAATATATTTATTTATATACCCTTATACACCATTTTAATAAAAAATATCACAAAATTCTTCTAAGTCCCTCGGGAAGAGTGAAAGACGCGCACGTTCATTTTCAGAGCTCCTAGACATTCCTATAAGAAGTTAGCCAAAAAGTAGCTTCGAAAAACGCTTAGGTTAAGTTTCAGAGTTGCTTCTAATGTACCGAAGCTGGACTTAGACATAATTTCACTCTCACAACATTATGGCTGGTTGGAGACAGTCCGAACCACAAATACCGGGTCCATGGTTCTGGCCATATACTGGGGGGACGGGGACGACTCCCATTAACCCCTGACTATACCGGGGATACGCTTATCACAATGCCTTACTGGTCTGTGCTGAAGCAGGGCATTCTGGCAGCCAAGTGGCTTGACCTTTATTAGTGAGCCTGGTTACCCCCTCTCGGAACCACAGACTTAGAAATCGCCAGCTCATATACAGTGCATAAAATAAATTTATATATATATACCCTTATACACCATTTTAATAAAAAATATCACAAAATCCTTCTAAGTCCCTCGGGAAGAGTGAAAGACGCGCACGTTCATTTTCAGAGCTCCTAGACCTTCCTATAAGAAGTTAGCCAAAAAGTAGCTTCGAAAAACGCTTAGGTTAAGTTTCAGAGTTGCTTCTAATGTACCGAAGCTGGACTTAGACATAATTTCACTCTCACAACATTATGGCTGGTTGGAGACAGTCCGAACCACAAATACCGGGTCCATGGTTCTGGCCATATACTGGGGGGACAGGGACGACTCCCATTAACCCCTGACTATACCGGGGATACGCTTATCACAATGCCTTACTGGTCTGTGCTGAAGCAGGGCATTCTGGCAGCCAAGTTGCTTGACCTTTATTAGTGAGCCTGGTTACCCCCTCTCGGAACCACAGACTTAGAAATCGCCAGCTCATATACAGTGCATAAAATATATTTATATATATACCCTTATACACCATTTTAATAAAAAATATCACAAAATTCTTCTAAGTCCCTCGGAAAGAGTGAAAGACGCGCACGTTCATTTTCAGAGCTCCTAGACCTTCCTATAAGAAGTTAGCCAAAAAGTAGCTTCGAAAAACGCTTAGGTTAAGTTTCAGAGTTGCTTCTAATGTACCGAAGCTGGAATTAGACATAATTTCACTCTCACAACATTATGGCTGGTTGGAGACAGTCCGAACCACAAGTACTGGGTCCATGGTTCTGGGCGTATACTGGGGGGACGGGGACGACTCCCATTAACCCCTGACTATACCGGGGATACGCTTATCACAATGCCTTACTGGTCTGTGCTGAAGCAGGGCATTCTGGCAGCCAAGTTGCTTGACCTTTATTAGTGAGCCTGGTTACCCCCTCTCGGAACCACAGACTTAGAAATCGCCAGCTCATATACAGTGCATAAAATATATTTATATATATACCCTTATACACCATTTTAATAAAAAATATCACAAAATTCTTCTAAGTCCCTCGGGAAGAGTGAAAGACGCGCACGTTCATTTTCAGAGCTCCTAGACCTTCCTATAAGAAGTTAGCCAAAAAGTAGCTTCGAAAAACGCTTAGGTTAAGTTTCAGAGTTGCTTCTAATGTACCGAAGCTGGAATTAGACATAATTTCACTCTCACAACATTATGGCTGGTTGGAGACAGTCCGAACCACAAGTACTGGGTCCATGGTTCTGGGCGTATACTGGGGGGACGGGGACGACTCCCATTAACCCCTGACTATACCGGGGATACGCTTATCACAATGCCTTACTGGTCTGTGCTGAAGCAGGGCATTCTGGCAGCCAAGTTGCTTGACCTTTATTAGTGAGCCTGGTTACCCCCTCTCGGAACCACAGACTTAGAAATCGCCAGCTCATATACAGTGCATAAAATATATTTATATATATACCCTTATACACCATTTTAATAAAAAATATCACAAAATTCTTCTAAGTCCCTCGGGAAGAGTGAAAGACGCGCACGTTCATTTTCAGAGCTCCTAGACCTTCCTATAAGAAGTTAGCCAAAAAGTAGCTTCGAAAAACGCTTAGGTTAAGTCTCAGAGTTGCATCTAATGTACCAAAGCTGGACTTAGACATAATTTCACTCTCACAACATTATGGCTGGTTGGAGACAGTCCGAACCACAAATACCGGGTCCATGGTTCTGGCCATATACTGGGGGGACGGGGACGACTCCCATTAACCCCTGACTATACCGAGGATACGCTTATCACAATGCCTTACTGGTCTGTGCTGAAGCAGGGCATTCTGGCAGCCAAGTGGCTTGACCTTTATTAGTGAGCCTGGTTACCCCCTCTCGGAACCACAGACTTAGAAATCGCCAGCTCATATACAGTGCATAAAATAAATTTATATATATATACCCTTATACACCATTTTAATAAAAAATATCACAAAATTCTTGTAAGTCCCTCGGGAAGAGTGAAAGACGCGCACGTTCATTTTCAGAGCTCCTAGACCTTCCTATAAGAAGTTAGCCAAAAAGTAGCTTCGAAAAACGCTTAGGTTAAGTCTCAGAGTTGCATCTAATGTACCGAAGCTGGACTTAGACATAATTTCACTCTCACAACATTATGGCTGGTTGGAGACAGTCCGAACCACAAATACCGGGTCCATGGTTCTGGCCATATACTGGGGGGATGGGGACGACTCCCATTAACCCCTGACTATACCGGGGATACGCTTATCACAATGCCTTACTGGTCTGTGCTGAAGCAGGGCATTCTGGCAGCCAAGTGGCTTGACCTTTATTAGTGAGCCTGGTTACCCCCTCTCGGAACCACAGACTTAGAAATCGCCAGCTCATATACAGTGCATAAAATAAATTTATATATATATACCCTTATACACCATTTTAATAAAAAATATCACAAAATTCTTGTAAGTCCCTCGGGAAGAGTGAAAGACGCGCACGTTCATTTTCAGAGCTCCTAGACCTTCCTATAAGAAGTTAGCCAAAAAGTAGCTTCGAAAAACGCTTAGGTTAAGTTTCAGAGTTGCTTCTAATGTACCGAAGCTGGACTTAGACATAATTTCACTCTCACAACATTATGGCTGGTTGGAGACAGTCCGAACCACAAATACCGGGTCCATGGTTCTGGCCATATACTGGGGGGACAGGGACGACTCCCATTAACCCCTGACTATACCGGGGATACGCTTATCACAATGCCTTACTGGTCTGTGCTGAAGCAGGGCATTCTGGCAGCCAAGTTGCTTGACCTTTATTAGTGAGCCTGGTTACCCCCTCTCGGAACCACAGACTTAGAAATCGCCAGCTCATATACAGTGCATAAAATATATTTATATATATACCCTTATACACCATTTTAATAAAAAATATCACAAAATTCTTCTAAGTCCCTCGGAAAGAGTGAAAGACGCGCACGTTCATTTTCAGAGCTCCTAGACCTTCCTATAAGAAGTTAGCCAAAAAGTAGCTTCGAAAAACGCTTAGGTTAAGTTTCAGAGTTGCTTCTAATGTACCGAAGCTGGAATTAGACATAATTTCACTCTCACAACATTATGGCTGGTTGGAGACAGTCCGAACCACAAGTACTGGGTCCATGGTTCTGGGCGTATACTGGGGGGACGGGGACGACTCCCATTAACCCCTGACTATACCGGGGATACGCTTATCACAATGCCTTACTGGTCTGTGCTGAAGCAGGGCATTCTGGCAGCCAAGTTGCTTGACCTTTATTAGTGAGCCTGGTTACCCCCTCTCGGAACCACAGACTTAGAAATCGCCAGCTCATATACAGTGCATAAAATATATTTATATATATACCCTTATACACCATTTTAATAAAAAATATCACAAAATTCTTCTAAGTCCCTCGGGAAGAGTGAAAGACGCGCACGTTCATTTTCAGAGCTCCTAGACCTTCCTATAAGAAGTTAGCCAAAAAGTAGCTTCGAAAAACGCTTAGGTTAAGTTTCAGAGTTGCTTCTAATGTACCGAAGCTGGAATTAGACATAATTTCACTCTCACAACATTATGGCTGGTTGGAGACAGTCCGAACCACAAGTACTGGGTCCATGGTTCTGGGCGTATACTGGGGGGACGGGGACGACTCCCATTAACCCCTGACTATACCGGGGATACGCTTATCACAATGCCTTACTGGTCTGTGCTGAAGCAGGGCATTCTGGCAGCCAAGTTGCTTGACCTTTATTAGTGAGCCTGGTTACCCCCTCTCGGAACCACAGACTTAGAAATCGCCAGCTCATATACAGTGCATAAAATATATTTATATATATACCCTTATACACCATTTTAATAAAAAATATCACAAAATTCTTCTAAGTCCCTCGGGAAGAGTGAAAGACGCGCACGTTCATTTTCAGAGCTCCTAGACCTTCCTATAAGAAGTTAGCCAAAAAGTAGCTTCGAAAAACGCTTAGGTTAAGTCTCAGAGTTGCATCTAATGTACCAAAGCTGGACTTAGACATAATTTCACTCTCACAACATTATGGCTGGTTGGAGACAGTCCGAACCACAAATACCGGGTCCATGGTTCTGGCCATATACTGGGGGGACGGGGACGACTCCCATTAACCCCTGACTATACCGAGGATACGCTTATCACAATGCCTTACTGGTCTGTGCTGAAGCAGGGCATTCTGGCAGCCAAGTGGCTTGACCTTTATTAGTGAGCCTGGTTACCCCCTCTCGGAACCACAGACTTAGAAATCGCCAGCTCATATACAGTGCATAAAATAAATTTATATATATATACCCTTATACACCATTTTAATAAAAAATATCACAAAATTCTTGTAAGTCCCTCGGGAAGAGTGAAAGACGCGCACGTTCATTTTCAGAGCTCCTAGACCTTCCTATAAGAAGTTAGCCAAAAAGTAGCTTCGAAAAACGCTTAGGTTAAGTCTCAGAGTTGCATCTAATGTACCGAAGCTGGACTTAGACATAATTTCACTCTCACAACATTATGGCTGGTTGGAGACAGTCCGAACCACAAATACCGGGTCCATGGTTCTGGCCATATACTGGGGGGATGGGGACGACTCCCATTAACCCCTGACTATACCGGGGATACGCTTATCACAATGCCTTACTGGTCTGTGCTGAAGCAGGGCATTCTGGCAGCCAAGTGGCTTGACCTTTATTAGTGAGCCTGGTTACCCCCTCTCGGAACCACAGACTTAGAAATCGCCAGCTCATATACAGTGCATAAAATAAATTTATATATATATACCCTTATACACCATTTTAATAAAAAATATCACAAAATTCTTGTAAGTCCCTCGGGAAGAGTGAAAGACGCGCACGTTCATTTTCAGAGCTCCTAGACCTTCCTATAAGAAGTTAGCCAAAAAGTAGCTTCGAAAAACGCTTAGGTTAAGTCTCAGAGTTGCATCTAATGTACCGAAGCTGGACTTAGACATAATTTCACTCTCACAACATTATGGCTGGTTGGAGACAGTCCGAACCACAAATACCGGGTCCATGGTTCTGGCCATATACTGGGGGGATGGGGACGACTCCCATTAACCCCTGACTATACCGGGGATACGCTTATCACAATGCCTTACTGGTCTGTGCTGAAGCAGGGCATTCTGGCAGCCAAGTGGCTTGACCTTTATTAGTGAGCCTGGTTACCCCCTCTCGGAACCACAGACTTAGAAATCGCCAGCTCATATACAGTGCATAAAATAAATTTATATATATATACCCTTATACACCATTTTAATAAAAAATATCACAAAATTCTTGTAAGTCCCTCGGGAAGAGTGAAAGACGCGCACGTTCATTTTCAGAGCTCCTAGACCTTCCTATAAGAAGTTAGCCAAAAAGTAGCTTCGAAAAACGCTTAGGTTAAGTTTCAGAGTTGCTTCTAATGTACCGAAGCTGGACTTAGACATAATTTCACTCTCACAACATTATGGCTGGTTGGAGACAGTCCGAACCACAAATACCGGGTCCATGGTTCTGGCCATATACTGGGGGGACGGGGACGACTCCCATTAACCCCTGACTATACCGAGGATACGCTTATCACAATGCCTTACTGGTCTGTGCTGAAGCAGGGCATTCTGGCAGCCAAGTGGCTTGACCTTTATTAGTGAGCCTGGTTACCCCCTCTCGGAACCACAGACTTAGAAATCGCCAGCTCATATACAGTGCATAAAATATATTTATATATATACCCTTATACACCATTTTAATAAAAAATATCACAAAATTCTTCTAAGTCCCTCGGGAAGAGTGAAAGACGCGCACGTTCATTTTCAGAGCTCCTAGACCTTCCTATAAGAAGTTAGCCAAAAAGTAGCTTCGAAAAACGCTTAGGTTAAGTCTCAGAGTTGCATCTAATGTACCGAAGCTGGACTTAGACATAATTTCACTCTCACAACATTATGGCTGGTTGGAGACAGTCCGAACCACAAATACCGGGTCCATGGTTCTGGCCATATACTGGGGGGACGGGGACGACTCCCATTAACCCCTGACTATACCGGGGATACGCTTATCACAATGCCTTACTGGTCTGTGCTGAAGCAGGGCATTCTGGCAGCCAAGTGGCTTGACCTTTATTAGTGAGCCTGGTTACCCCCTCTCGGAACCACAGACTTAGAAATCGCCAGCTCATATACAGTGCATAAAATAAATTTATATATATATACCCTTATACACCATTTTAATAAAAAATATCACAAAATTCTTGTAAGTCCCTCGGGAAGAGTGAAAGACGCGCACGTTCATTTTCAGAGCTCCTAGACCTTCCTATAAGAAGTTAGCCAAAAAGTAGCTTCGAAAAACGCTTAGGTTAAGTTTCAGAGTTGCTTCTAATGTACCGAAGCTGGACTTAGACATAATTTCACTCTCACAACATTATGGCTGGTTGGAGACAGTCCGAACCACAAATACCGGGTCCATGGTTCTGGCCATATACTGGGGGGACGGGGACGACTCCCATTAACCCCTGACTATACCGGGGATACGCTTATCACAATGCCTTACTGGTCTGTGCTGAAGCAGGGCATTCTGGCAGCCAAGTGGCTTGACCTTTATTAGTGAGCCTGGTTACCCCCTCTCGGAACCACAGACTTAGAAATCGCCAGCTCATATACAGTGCATAAAATAAATTTATATATATATACCCTTATACACCATTTTAATAAAAAATATCACAAAATTCTTCTAAGTCCCTCGGGAAGAGTGAAAGACGCGCACGTTCATTTTCAGAGCTCCTAGACCTTCCTATAAGAAGTTAGCCAAAAAGTAGCTTCGAAAAACGCTTAGGTTAAGTTTCAGAGTTGCTTCTAATGTACCGAAGCTGGAATTAGACATAATTTCACTCTCACAACATTATGGCTGGTTGGAGACAGTCCGAACCACAAGTACTGGGTCCATGGTTCTGGGCGTATACTGGGGGGACGGGGACGACTCCCATTAACCCCTGACTATACCGGGGATACGCTTATCACAATGCCTTTCTGGTCTGTGCTGAAGCAGGGCATTCTGGCAGCCAATTGGCTTGGCTTTTATTAGTGAGCCTGGTTACCCCCTCTCGGAACCACAGACTTAGAAATCGCCAGCTCATATACAGTGCATAAAATATATTTATATATATACCCTTATACACCATTTTAATAAAAAATATCACAAAATTCTTCTAAGTCCCTCGGGAAGAGTTAAAGACGCGCACGTTCATTTTGAGAGCTCCTAGACCTTCCTATAAGAAGTTAGCCAAAAAGTAGCTTCGAAAAACGCTTAGGTTAAGTTTCAGAGTTGCATCTAATGTACCGAAGCTGTCCTTAGACATAATTTCACTCTCACAACATTATGGCTGGTTGGAGACAGTCCGAACCACAAGTACTGGGTCCATGGTTCTGGGCGTATACTGGGGGGACGGGGACGACTCCCATTAACCCCTGACTATACCGGGGATACGCTTATCACAATGCCTTTCTGGTCTGTGCTGAAGCAGGGCATTCTGGCAGCCAATTGGCTTGGCTTTTATTAGTGAGCCTGGTTACCCCCTCTCGGAACCACAGACTTAGAAATCGCCAGCTCATATACAGTGCATAAAATATATTTATATATATACCCTTATACACCATTTTAATAAAAAATATCACAAAATTCTTCTAAGTCCCTCGGGAAGAGTTAAAGACGCGCACGTTCATTTTGAGAGCTCCTAGACCTTCCTATAAGAAGTTAGCCAAAAAGTAGCTTCGAAAAACGCTTAGGTTAAGTTTCAGAGTTGCATCTAATGTACCGAAGCTGTCCTTAGACATAATTTCACTCTCACAACATTATGGCTGGTTGGAGACAGTCCGAACCACAAATACCGGGTCCATGGTTCTGGCCATATACTGGGGGGACGGGGACGACTCCCATTAACCCCTGACTATACCGGGGATACGCTTATCACAATGCCTTACTGGTCTGTGCTGAAGCAGGGCATTCTGGCAGCCAAGTGGCTTGACCTTTATTAGTGAGCCTGGTTACCCCCTCTCGGAACCACAGACTTAGAAATCGCCAGCTCATATACAGTGCATAAAATAAATTTATATATATATACCCTTATACACCATTTTAATAAAAAATATCACAAAATCCTTCTAAGTCCCTCGGGAAGAGTGAAAGACGCGCACGTTCATTTTCAGAGCTCCTAGACCTTCCTATAAGAAGTTAGCCAAAAAGTAGCTTCGAAAAACGCTTAGGTTAAGTTTCAGAGTTGCTTCTAATGTACCGAAGCTGGACTTAGACATAATTTCACTCTCACAACATTATGGCTGGTTGGAGACAGTCCGAACCACAAATACCGGGTCCATGGTTCTGGCCATATACTGGGGGGACAGGGACGACTCCCATTAACCCCTGACTATACCGGGGATACGCTTATCACAATGCCTTACTGGTCTGTGCTGAAGCAGGGCATTCTGGCAGCCAAGTTGCTTGACCTTTATTAGTGAGCCTGGTTACCCCCTCTCGGAACCACAGACTTAGAAATCGCCAGCTCATATACAGTGCATAAAATATATTTATATATATACCCTTATACACCATTTTAATAAAAAATATCACAAAATTCTTCTAAGTCCCTCGGGAAGAGTGAAAGACGCGCACGTTCATTTTCAGAGCTCCTAGACCTTCCTATAAGAAGTTAGCCAAAAAGTAGCTTCGAAAAACGCTTAGGTTAAGTTTCAGAGTTGCTTCTAATGTACCGAAGCTGGAATTAGACATAATTTCACTCTCACAACATTATGGCTGGTTGGAGACAGTCCGAACCACAAGTACTGGGTCCATGGTTCTGGGCGTATACTGGGGGGACGGGGACGACTCCCATTAACCCCTGACTATACCGGGGATACGCTTATCACAATGCCTTACTGGTCTGTGCTGAAGCAGGGCATTCTGGCAGCCAAGTTGCTTGACCTTTATTAGTGAGCCTGGTTACCCCCTCTCGGAACCACAGACTTAGAAATCGCCAGCTCATATACAGTGCATAAAATATATTTATATATATACCCTTATACACCATTTTAATAAAAAATATCACAAAATTCTTCTAAGTCCCTCGGGAAGAGTGAAAGACGCGCACGTTCATTTTCAGAGCTCCTAGACCTTCCTATAAGAAGTTAGCCAAAAAGTAGCTTCGAAAAACGCTTAGGTTAAGTCTCAGAGTTGCATCTAATGTACCAAAGCTGGACTTAGACATAATTTCACTCTCACAACATTATGGCTGGTTGGAGACAGTCCGAACCACAAATACCGGGTCCATGGTTCTGGCCATATACTGGGGGGACGGGGACGACTCCCATTAACCCCTGACTATACCGAGGATACGCTTATCACAATGCCTTACTGGTCTGTGCTGAAGCAGGGCATTCTGGCAGCCAAGTGGCTTGACCTTTATTAGTGAGCCTGGTTACCCCCTCTCGGAACCACAGACTTAGAAATCGCCAGCTCATATACAGTGCATAAAATATATTTATATATATACCCTTATACACCATTTTAATAAAAAATATCACAAAATTCTTCTAAGTCCCTCGGGAAGAGTGAAAGACGCGCACGTTCATTTTCAGAGCTCTTAGACCTTCCTATAAGAAGTTAGCCAAAAAGTAGCTTCGAAAAACGCTTAGGTTAAGTCTCAGAGTTGCATCTAATGTACCGAAGCTGGACTTAGACATAATTTCACTCTCACAACATTATGGCTGGTTGGAGACAGTCCGAACCACAAATACCGGGTCCATGGTTCTGGCCATATACTGGGGGGACGGGGACGACTCCCATTAACCCCTGACTATACCGGGGATACGCTTATCACAATGCCTTACTGGTCTGTGCTGAAGCAGGGCATTCTGGCAGCCAAGTGGCTTGACCTTTATTAGTGAGCCTGGTTACCCCCTCTCGGAACCACAGACTTAGAAATCGCCAGCTCATATACAGTGCATAAAATAAATTTATATATATATACCCTTATACACCATTTTAATAAAAAATATCACAAAATTCTTGTAAGTCCCTCGGGAAGAGTGAAAGACGCGCACGTTCATTTTCAGAGCTCCTAGACCTTCCTATAAGAAGTTAGCCAAAAAGTAGCTTCGAAAAACGCTTAGGTTAAGTTTCAGAGTTGCTTCTAATGTACCGAAGCTGGAATTAGACATAATTTCACTCTCACAACATTATGGCTGGTTGGAGACAGTCCGAACCACAAGTACTGGGTCCATGGTTCTGGGCGTATACTGGGGGGACGGGGACGACTCCCATTAACCCCTGACTATACCGGGGATACGCTTATCACAATGCCTTACTGGTCTGTGCTGAAGCAGGGCATTCTGGCAGCCAAGTTGCTTGACCTTTATTAGTGAGCCTGGTTACCCCCTCTCGGAACCACAGACTTAGAAATCTCCAGCTCATATACAGTGCATAAAATATATTTATATATATACCCTTATACACCATTTTAATAAAAAATATCACAAAATTCTTCTAAGTCCCTCGGGAAGAGTGAAAGACGCGCACGTTCATTTTCAGAGCTCCTAGACCTTCCTATAAGAAGTTAGCCAAAAAGTAGCTTCGAAAAACGCTTAGGTTAAGTCTCAGAGTTGCATCTAATGTACCGAAGCTGGACTTAGACATAATTTCACTCTCACAACATTATGGCTGGTTGGAGACAGTCCGAACCACAAATACCGGGTCCATGGTTCTGGCCATATACTGGGGGGACGGGGACGACTCCCATTAACCCCTGACTATACCGAGGATACGCTTATCACAATGCCTTACTGGTCTGTGCTGAAGCAGGGCATTCTGGCAGCCAAGTGGCTTGACCTTTATTAGTGTGCCTGGTTACCCCCTCTCGGAACCACAGACTTAGAAATCGCCAGCTCATATACAGTGCATGAAATAAATTTATATATATATACCCTTATACACCATTTTAATAAAAAATATCACAAAATTATTCTAAGTCCATCGGGAAGAGTGAAAGACGCGCACGTTCATTTTCAGAGCTTCTAGACCTTCCTATAAGAAGTTAGCCAAAAAGTAGCTTCGAAAAACGCTTAGGTTAACTTTCAGAGTTGCTTCTAATGTACCGAAGCTGGAATTAGACATAATTTCACTCTCACAACATTATGGCTGGTTGGAGACAGTCCGAACCACAAGTACTGGGTCCATGGTTCTGGGCGTATACTGGGGGGACGGGGACGACTCCCATTAACCCCTGACTATACCGGGGATACGCTTATCACAATGCCTTACTGGTCTGTGCTGAAGCAGGGCATTCTGGCAGCCAAATGGCTTGACCTTTATTAGTGAGCCTGGTTACCCCCTCTCGGAACCACAGACTTAGAAATCGCCAGCTCATATACAGTGCATAAAATATATTTATATATATACCCTTATACACCATTTTAATAAAAAATATCACAAAATTCTTCTAAGTCCCTCGGGAAGAGTTAAAGACGCGCACGTTCATTTTCAGAGCTCCTAGACCTTCCTATAAGAAGTTAGACAAAAAGTAGCTTCGAAAAACGCTTAGGTTAAGTCTCAGAGTTGCATCTAATGTACCAAAGCTGGACTTAGACATAATTTCACTCTCACAACATTATGGCTGGTTGGAGACAGTCCGAACCACAAATACCGGGTCCATGGTTCTGGCCATATACTGGGGGGACGGGGACGACTCCCATTAACCCCTGACTATACCGGGGATACGCTTATCACAATGCCTTACTGGTCTGTGCTGAAGCAGGGCATTCTGGCAGCCAAGTGGCTTGACCTTTATTAGTGAGCCTGGTTACCCCCTCTCGGAACCACAGACTTAGAAATCGCCAGCTCATATACAGTGCATAAAATAAATTTATATATATATACCCTTATACACCATTTTAATAAAAAATATCACAAAATTCTTGTAAGTCCCTCGGGAAGAGTGAAAGACGCGCACGTTCATTTTCAGAGCTCCTAGACCTTCCTATAAGAAGTTAGCCAAAAAGTAGCTTCGAAAAACGCTTAGGTTAAGTTTCAGAGTTGCTTCTAATGTACCGAAGCTGGACTTAGACATAATTTCACTCTCACAACATTATGGCTGGTTGGAGACAGTCCGAACCACAAATACCGGGTCCATGGTTCTGGCCATATACTGGGGGGACAGGGACGACTCCCATTAACCCCTGACTATACCGGGGATACGCTTATCACAATGCCTTACTGGTCTGTGCTGAAGCAGGTCATTCTGGCAGCCAAGTTGCTTGACCTTTATTAGTGAGCCTGGTTACCCCCTCTCGGAACCACAGACTTAGAAATCGCCAGCTCATATACAGTGCATAAAATATATTTATATATATACCCTTATACACCATTTTAATAAAAAATATCACAAAATTCTTCTAAGTCCCTCGGGAAGAGTGAAAGACGCGCACGTTCATTTTCAGAGCTCCTAGACCTTCCTATAAGAAGTTAGCCAAAAAGTAGCTTCGAAAAACGCTTAGGTTAAGTCTCAGAGTTGCATCTAATGTACCGAAGCTGGACTTAGACATAATTTCACTCTCACAACATTATGGCTGGTTGGAGACAGTCCGAACCACAAATACCGGGTCCATGGTTCTGGCCATATACTGGGGGGACGGGGACGACTCCCATTAACCCCTGACTATACCGAGGATACGCTTATCACAATGCCTTACTGGTCTGTGCTGAAGCAGGGCATTCTGGCAGCCAAGTGGCTTGACCTTTATTAGTGAGCCTGGTTACCCCCTCTCGGAACCACAGACTTAGAAATCGCCAGCTCATATACAGTGCATAAAATAAATTTATATATATATATACCCTTATACACCATTTTAATAAAAAATATCACAAAATTCTTCTAAGTCCCTCGGGAAGAGTGAAAGACGCGCACGTTCATTTTCAGAGCTTCTAGACCTTCCTATAAGAAGTTAGCCAAAAAGTAGCTTCGAAAAACGCTTAGGTAAAGTTTCAGAGTTGCTTCTAATGTACCGAAGCTGGAATTAGACATAATTTCACTCTCACAACATTATGGCTGGTTGGAGACAGTCCGAACCACAAGTACTGGGTCCATGGTTCTGGGCGTATACTGGGGGGACGGGGACGACTCCCATTAACCCCTGACTATACCGGGGATACGCTTATCACAATGCCTTACTGGTCTGTGCTGATGCAGGGCATTCTGGCAGCCAAGTGGCTTGACCTTTATTAGTGAGCCTGGTTACCCCCTCTCGGAACCACAGACTTAGAAATCGCCAGCTCATATACAGTGCATAAAATAAATTTATATATATATACCCTTATACACCATTTTAATAAAAAATATCACAAAATTCTTCTAAGTCCCTCGGGAAGAGTGAAAGACGCGCACGTTCATTTTCAGAGCTCCTAGACCTTCCTATAAGAAGTTAGCCAAAAAGTAGCTTCGAAAAACGCTTAGGTTAAGTTTCAGAGTTGCTTCTAATGTACCGAAGCTGGAATTAGACATAATTTCACTCTCACAACATTATGGCTGGTTGGAGACAGTCCGAACCACAAGTACTGGGTCCATGGTTCTGGGCGTATACTGGGGGGACGGGGACGACTCCCATTAACCCCTGACTATACCGGGGATACGCTTATCACAATGCCTTACTGGTCTGTGCTGAAGCAGGGCATTCTGGCAGCCAAGTTGCTTGACCTTTATTAGTGAGCCTGGTTACCCCCTCTCGGAACCACAGACTTAGAAATCGCCAGCTCATATACAGTGCATAAAATACATTTATATATATATACCCTTATTCACCATTTTAATAAAAAATATCACAAAATTCTTCTAAGTCCCTCGGGAAGAGTGAAAGACGCGCACGTTCATTTTCAGAGCTCCTAGACCTTCCTATAAGAAGTTAGCCAAAAAGTAGCTTCGAAAAACGCTTAGGTTAAGTTTCAGAGTTGCTTCTAATGTACCGAAGCTGGAATTAGACATAATTTCACTCTCACAACATTATGGCTGGTTGGAGACAGTCCGAACCACAAGTACTGGGTCCATGGTTCTGGGCGTATACTGGGGGGACGGGGACGACTCCCATTAACCCCTGACTATACCGGGGATACGCTTATCACAATGCCTTACTGGTCTGTGCTGAAGCAGGGCATTCTGGCAGCCAAGTGGCTTGACCTTTATTAGTGAGCCTGGTTACCCCCTCTCGGAACCACAAACTTAGAAATCGCCAGCTCATATACAGTGCATAAAATAAATTTATATATATATACCCTTATACACCATTTTAATAAAAAATATCACAAAATTCTTCTAAGTCCCTCGGGAAGAGTGAAAGACGCGCACGTTCATTTTCAGAGCTCCTAGACCTTCCTATAAGAAGTTAGCCAAAAAGTAGCTTCGAAAAACGCTTAGGTTAAGTTTCAGAGTTGCTTCTCATGTACCAAAGCTGGACTTAGACATAATTTCACTCTCACAACATTATGGCTGGTTGGAGACAGTCCGAACCACAAATACCGGGTCCATGGTTCTGGCCATATACTGGGGGGACGGGGACGACTCCCATTAACCCCTGACTATACCGGGGATACGCTTATCACAATGCCTTACTGGTCTGTGCTGAAGCAGGGCATTCTGGCAGCCAAGTGGCTTGACCTTTATTAGTGAGCCTGGTTACCCCCTCTCGGAACCACAGACTTAGAAATCGCCAGCTCATATACAGTGCATAAAATACATTTTTATATATATACCCTTATTCACCATTTTAATAAAAAATATCACAAAATTCTTCTAAGTCCCTCGGGAAGAGTTAAAGACGCGCACGTTCATTTTCAGAGCTCCTAGACCTTCCTATAAGAAGTTAGCCAAAAAGTAGCTTCGAAAAACGCTTAGGTAAAGTTTCAGAGTTGCTTCTAATGTACCGAAGCTGGAATTAGACATAATTTCACTCTCACAACATTATGGCTGGTTGGAGACAGTCCGAACCACAAGTACTGGGTCCATGGTTCTGGGCGTATACTGGGGGGACGGGGACGACTCCCATTAACCCCTGACTATACCGGGGATACGCTTATCACAATGCCTTACTGGTCTGTGCTGATGCAGGGCATTCTGGCAGCCAAGTGGCTTGACCTTTATTAGTGAGCCTGGTTACCCCCTCTCGGAACCACAGACTTAGAAATCGCCAGCTCATATACAGTGCATAAAATAAATTTATATATATATACCCTTATACACCATTTTAATAAAAAATATCACAAAATTCTTCTAAGTCCCTCGGGAAGAGTGAAAGACGCGCACGTTCATTTTCAGAGCTCCTAGACCTTCCTATAAGAAGTTAGCCAAAAAGTAGCTTCGAAAAACGCTTAGGTTAAGTTTCAGAGTTGCTTCTAATGTACCGAAGCTGGAATTAGACATAATTTCACTCTCACAACATTATGGCTGGTTGGAGACAGTCCGAACCACAAGTACTGGGTCCATGGTTCTGGGCGTATACTGGGGGGACGGGGACGACTCCCATTAACCCCTGACTATACCGGGGATACGCTTATCACAATGCCTTACTGGTCTGTGCTGAAGCAGGGCATTCTGGCAGCCAAGTTGCTTGACCTTTATTAGTGAGCCTGGTTACCCCCTCTCGGAACCACAGACTTAGAAATCGCCAGCTCATATACAGTGCATAAAATACATTTATATATATATACCCTTATTCACCATTTTAATAAAAAATATCACAAAATTCTTCTAAGTCCCTCGGGAAGAGTGAAAGACGCGCACGTTCATTTTCAGAGCTCCTAGACCTTCCTATAAGAAGTTAGCCAAAAAGTAGCTTCGAAAAACGCTTAGGTTAAGTTTCAGAGTTGCTTCTAATGTACCGAAGCTGGAATTAGACATAATTTCACTCTCACAACATTATGGCTGGTTGGAGACAGTCCGAACCACAAGTACTGGGTCCATGGTTCTGGGCGTATACTGGGGGGACGGGGACGACTCCCATTAACCCCTGACTATACCGGGGATACGCTTATCACAATGCCTTACTGGTCTGTGCTGAAGCAGGGCATTCTGGCAGCCAAGTGGCTTGACCTTTATTAGTGAGCCTGGTTACCCCCTCTCGGAACCACAAACTTAGAAATCGCCAGCTCATATACAGTGCATAAAATATATTTATATATATACCCTTATACACCATTTTAATAAAAAATATCACAAAATTCTTCTAAGTCCCTCGGGAAGAGTTAAAGACGCGCACGTACATTTTCAGAGCTCCTAGACCTTCCTATAAGAAGTTAGCCAAAAAGTAGCTTCGAAAAACGCTTAGGTTAAGTTTCAGAGTGGCATCTAATGTACCGAAGCTGGACTTAGACATAATTTCACTCTCACAACATTATGGCTGGTTGGAGACAGTCCGAACCACAAATACCGGGTCCATGGTTCTGGCCATATACTGGGGGGACGGGGACGACTCCCATTAACCCCTGACTATACCGGTGATACGCTTATCACAATGCCTTACTGGTCTGTGCTGAAGCAGGGCATTCTGGCAGCCAAGTGGCTTGACCTTTATTAGTGAGCCTGGTTACCCCCTCTCGGAACCACAGACTTAGAAATCGCCAGCTCATATACAGTGCATAAAATATTTATATATATATATACCCTTATACACCATTTTAATAAAAAATATCAGAAAATTCTTCTAAGTCCCTCGGGAAGAGTGAAAGACGCGCACGTTCATTTTCAGAGCTCCTAGACCTTCCTATAAGAAGTTAGCCAAAAAGTAGCTTCGAAAAACGCTTAGGTTAAGTTTCAGAGTTGCTTCTCATGTACCAAAGCTGGACTTAGACATAATTTCACTCTCACAACATTATGGCTGGTTGGAGACAGTCCGAACCACAAATACCGGGTCCATGGTTCTGGCCATATACTGGGGGGACGGGGACGACTCCCATTAACCCCTGACTATACCGGGGATACGCTTATCACAATGCCTTACTGGTCTGTGCTGAAGCAGGGCATTCTGGCAGCCAAGTGGCTTGACCTTTATTAGTGAGCCTGGTTACCCCCTCTCGGAACCACAGACTTAGAAATCGCCAGCTCATATACAGTGCATAAAATAAATTTATATATATATACCCTTATTCACCATTTTAATAAAAAATATCACAAAATTCTTCTAAGTCCCTCGGGCAGAGTGAAAGACGCGCACGTTCATTTTCAGAGCTCCTAGACCTTCCTATAAGAAGTTAGCCAAAAAGTAGCTTCGAAAAACGCTTAGGTTAAGTTTCAGAGTTGCTTCTAATGTACCGAAGCTGGAATTAGACATAATTTCACTCTCACAACATTATGGCTGGTTGGAGACAGTCCGAACCACAAGTACTGGGTCCATGGTTCTGGGCGTATACTGGGGGGACGGGGACGACTCCCATTAACCCCTGACTATACCGGGGATACGCTTATCACAATGCCTTACTGGTCTGTGCTGAAGCAGGGCATTCTGGCAGCCAAGTGGCTTGACCTTTATTAGTGAGCCTGGTTACCCCCTCTCGGAACCACAAACTTAGAAATCGCCAGCTCATATACAGTGCATAAAATAAATTTATATATATATACCCTTATACACCATTTTAATAAAAAATATCACAAAATTCTTCTAAGTCCCTTGGGAAGAGTGAAAGACGCGCACGTTCATTTTCAGAGCTCCTAGACCTTCCTATAAGAAGTTAGCCAAAAAGTAGCTTCGAAAAACGCTTAGGTTAAGTTTCAGAGTTGCTTCTCATGTACCAAAGCTGGACTTAGACATAATTTCACTCTCACAACATTATGGCTGGTTGGAGACAGTCCGAACCACAAATACCGGGTCCATGGTTCTGGCCATATACTGGGGGGACGGGGACGACTCCCATTAACCCCTGACTATACCGGGGATACGCTTATCACAATGCCTTACTGGTCTGTGCTGAAGCAGGGCATTCTGGCAGCCAAGTGGCTTGACCTTTATTAGTGAGCCTGGTTACCCCCTCTCGGAACCACAGACTTAGAAATCGCCAGCTCATATACAGTGCATAAAATACATTTTTATATATATACCCTTATTCACCATTTTAATAAAAAATATCACAAAATTCTTCTAAGTCCCTCGGGAAGAGTGAAAGACGCGCACGTTCATTTTCAGAGCTCCTAGACCTTCCTATAAGAAGTTAGCCAAAAAGTAGCTTCGAAAAACGCTTAGGTTAAGTTTCAGAGTTGCTTCTAATATACCGAAGCTGGAATTAGACATAATTTCACTCTCACAACATTATGGCTGGTTGGAGACAGTCCGAACCACAAATACTGGGTCCATGGTTCTGGGCGTATACTGGGGGGACGGGGACGACTCCCATTAACCCCTGACTATACCGGGGATACGCTTATCACAATGCCTTACTGGTCTGTGCTGAAGCAGGGCATTCTGGCAGCCAAGTGGCTTGACCTTTATTAGTGAGCCTGGTTACCCCCTCTCGGAACCACAGACTTAGAAATCGCCAGCTCATATACAGTGCATAAAATACATTTATATATATATACCCTTATTCACCATTTTAATAAAAAATATCACAAAATTCTTCTAAGTCCCTCGGGAAGAGTGAAAGACGCGCACGTTCATTTTCAGAGCTCCTAGACCTTACTATAAGAAGTTAGCCAAAAAGTAGCTTCGAAAAACGCTTAGGTTAAGTTTCAGAGTTGCTTCTCATGTACCAAAGCTGGACTTAGACATAATTTCACTCTCACAACATTATGGCTGGTTGGAGACAGTCCGAACCACAAATACCGGGTCCATGGTTCTGGCCATATACTGGGGGGACGGGGACGACTCCCATTAACCCCTGACTATACCGGGGATACGCTTATCACAATGCCTTACTGGTCTGTGCTGAAGCAGGGCATTCTGGCAGCCAAGTTGCTTGACCTTTATTAGTGAGCCTGGTTACCCCCTCTCGGAACCACAGACTTAGAAATCGCCAGCTCATATACAGTGCATAAAATACATTTATATATATACCCTTATTCACCATTTTAATAAAAAATATCACAAAATTCTTCTAAGTCCCTCGGGAAGAGTGAAAGACGCGCACGTTCATTTTCAGAGCTCCTAGACCTTCCTATAAGAAGTTAGCCAAAAAGTAGCTTCGAAAAACGCTTAGGTTAAGTTTCAGAGTTGCTTCTAATGTACCGAAGCTGGAATTAGACATAATTTCACTCTCACAACATTATGGCTGGTTGGAGACAGTCCGAACCACAAGTACTGGGTCCATGGTTCTGGGCGTATACTGGGGGGACGGGGACGACTCCCATTAACCCCTGACTATACCGGGGATACGCTTATCACAATGCCTTACTGGTCTGTGCTGAAGCAGGGCATTCTGGCAGCCAAGTGGCTTGACCTTTATTAGTGAGCCTGGTTACCCCCTCTCGGAACCACAGACTTAGAAATCGCCAGCTCATATACAGTGCATAAAATACATTTATATATATATACCCTTATTCACCATTTTAATAAAAAATATCACAAAATTCTTCTAAGTCCCTCGGGAAGAGTGAAAGACGCGCACGTTCATTTTCAGAGCTCCTAGACCTTCCTATAAGAAGTTAGCCAAAAAGTAGCTTCGAAAAACGCTTAGGTTAAGTTTCAGAGTTGCTTCTAATGTACCGAAGCTGGAATTAGACATAATTTCACTCTCACAACATTATGGCTGGTTGGAGACAGTCCGAACCACAAGTACTGGGTCCATGGTTCTGGGCGTATACTGGGGGGACGGGGACGACTCCCATTAACCCCTGACTATACCGGGGATACGCTTATCACAATGCCTTACTGGTCTGTGCTGAAGCAGGGCATTCTGGCAGCCAAGTGGCTTGACCTTTATTAGTGAGCCTGGTTACCCCCTCTCGGAACCACAAACTTAGAAATCGCCAGCTCATATACAGTGCATAAAATATATTTATATATATACCCTTATACACCATTTTAATAAAAAATATCACAAAATTCTTCTAAGTCCCTCGGGAAGAGTTAAAGACGCGCACGTTCATTTTCAGAGCTCCTAGACCTTCCTATAAGAAGTTAGCCAAAAAGTAGCTTCGAAAAACGCTTAGGTTAAGTTTCAGAGTGGCATCTAATGTACCGAAGCTGGACTTAGACATAATTTCACTCTCACAACATTATGGCTGGTTGGAGACAGTCCGAACCACAAATACCGGGTCCATGGTTCTGGCCATATACTGGGGGGACGGGGACGACTCCCATTAACCCCTGACTATACCGGTGATACGCTTATCACAATGCCTTACTGGTCTGTGCTGAAGCAGGGCATTCTGGCAGCCAAGTGGCTTGACCTTTATTAGTGAGCCTGGTTACCCCCTCTCGGAACCACAGACTTAGAAATCGCCAGCTCATATACAGTGCATAAAATATTTATATATATATATACCCTTATACACCATTTTAATAAAAAATATCAGAAAATTCTTCTAAGTCCCTCGGGAAGAGTGAAAGACGCGCACGTTCATTTTCAGAGCTCCTAGACCTTCCTATAAGAAGTTAGCCAAAAAGTAGCTTCGAAAAACGCTTAGGTTAAGTTTCAGAGTTGCTTCTCATGTACCAAAGCTGGACTTAGACATAATTTCACTCTCACAACATTATGGCTGGTTGGAGACAGTCCGAACCACAAATACCGGGTCCATGGTTCTGGCCATATACTGGGGGGACGGGGACGACTCCCATTAACCCCTGACTATACCGGGGATACGCTTATCACAATGCCTTACTGGTCTGTGCTGAAGCAGGGCATTCTGGCAGCCAAGTGGCTTGACCTTTATTAGTGAGCCTGGTTACCCCCTCTCGGAACCACAGACTTAGAAATCGCCAGCTCATATACAGTGCATAAAATAAATTTATATATATATACCCTTATTCACCATTTTAATAAAAAATATCACAAAATTCTTCTAAGTCCCTCGGGCAGAGTGAAAGACGCGCACGTTCATTTTCAGAGCTCCTAGACCTTCCTATAAGAAGTTAGCCAAAAAGTAGCTTCGAAAAACGCTTAGGTTAAGTTTCAGAGTTGCTTCTCATGTACCAAAGCTGGACTTAGACATAATTTCACTCTCACAACATTATGGCTGGTTGGAGACAGTCCGAACCACAAATACCGGGTCCATGGTTCTGGCCATATACTGGGGGGACGGGGACGACTCCCATTAACCCCTGACTATACCGGGGATACGCTTATCACAATGCCTTACTGGTCTGTGCTGAAGCAGGGCATTCTGGCAGCCAAGTGGCTTGACCTTTATTAGTGAGCCTGGTTACCCCCTCTCGGAACCACAGACTTAGAAATCGCCAGCTCATATACAGTGCATAAAATACATTTTTATATATATACCCTTATTCACCATTTTAATAAAAAATATCACAAAATTCTTCTAAGTCCCTCGGGAAGAGTGAAAGACGCGCACGTTCATTTTCAGAGCTCCTAGACCTTCCTATAAGAAGTTAGCCAAAAAGTAGCTTCGAAAAACGCTTAGGTTAAGTTTCAGAGTTGCTTCTAATATACCGAAGCTGGAATTAGACATAATTTCACTCTCACAACATTATGGCTGGTTGGAGACAGTCCGAACCACAAATACTGGGTCCATGGTTCTGGGCGTATACTGGGGGGACGGGGACGACTCCCATTAACCCCTGACTATACCGGGGATACGCTTATCACAATGCCTTACTGGTCTGTGCTGAAGCAGGGCATTCTGGCAGCCAAGTGGCTTGACCTTTATTAGTGAGCCTGGTTACCCCCTCTCGGAACCACAGACTTAGAAATCGCCAGCTCATATACAGTGCATAAAATACATTTATATATATATACCCTTATTCACCATTTTAATAAAAAATATCACAAAATTCTTCTAAGTCCCTCGGGAAGAGTGAAAGACGCGCACGTTCATTTTCAGAGCTCCTAGACCTTACTATAAGAAGTTAGCCAAAAAGTAGCTTCGAAAAACGCTTAGGTTAAGTTTCAGAGTTGCTTCTCATGTACCAAAGCTGGACTTAGACATAATTTCACTCTCACAACATTATGGCTGGTTGGAGACAGTCCGAACCACAAATACCGGGTCCATGGTTCTGGCCATATACTGGGGGGACGGGGACGACTCCCATTAACCCCTGACTATACCGGGGATACGCTTATCACAATGCCTTACTGGTCTGTGCTGAAGCAGGGCATTCTGGCAGCCAAGTGGCTTGACCTTTATTAGTGAGCCTGGTTACCCCCTCTCGGAACCACAGACTTAGAAATCGCCAGCTCATATACAGTGCATAAAATACATTTATATATATATACCCTTATTCACCATTTTAATAAAAAATATCACAAAATTCTTCTAAGTCCCTCGGGAAGAGTGAAAGACGCGCACGTTCATTTTCAGAGCTCCTAGACCTTCCTATAAGAAGTTAGCCAAAAAGTAGCTTCGAAAAACGCTTAGGTTAAGTTTCAGAGTTGCTTCTAATGTACCGAAGCTGGAATTAGACATAATTTCACTCTCACAACATTATGGCTGGTTGGAGACAGTCCGAACCACAAGTACTGGGTCCATGGTTCTGGGCGTATACTGGGGGGACGGGGACGACTCCCATTAACCCCTGACTATACCGGGGATACGCTTATCACAATGCCTTACTGGTCTGTGCTGAAGCAGGGCATTCTGGCAGCCAAGTGGCTTGACCTTTATTAGTGAGCCTGGTTACCCCCTCTCGGAACCACAAACTTAGAAATCGCCAGCTCATATACAGTGCATAAAATATATTTATATATATACCCTTATACACCATTTTAATAAAAAATATCACAAAATTCTTCTAAGTCCCTCGGGAAGAGTTAAAGACGCGCACGTTCATTTTCAGAGCTCCTAGACCTTCCTATAAGAAGTTAGCCAAAAAGTAGCTTCGAAAAACGCTTAGGTTAAGTTTCAGAGTGGCATCTAATGTACCGAAGCTGGACTTAGACATAATTTCACTCTCACAACATTATGGCTGGTTGGAGACAGTCCGAACCACAAATACCGGGTCCATGGTTCTGGCCATATACTGGGGGGACGGGGACGACTCCCATTAACCCCTGACTATACCGGTGATACGCTTATCACAATGCCTTACTGGTCTGTGCTGAAGCAGGGCATTCTGGCAGCCAAGTGGCTTGACCTTTATTAGTGAGCCTGGTTACCCCCTCTCGGAACCACAGACTTAGAAATCGCCAGCTCATATACAGTGCATAAAATATTTATATATATATATACCCTTATACACCATTTTAATAAAAAATATCAGAAAATTCTTCTAAGTCCCTCGGGAAGAGTGAAAGACACGCACGTTAATTTTCAGAGCTCCTAGACGTTCCTATAAGAAGTTAGCCAAAAAGTAGCTTCGAAAAACGCTTAGGTTAAGTTTCAGAGTTGCTTCTAATGTACCAAAGCTGGACTTAGACATAATTTCACTCTCACAACATTATGGCTGGTTGGAGAAAGTCCGAACCACAAATACCGGGTCCATGGTTCTGGCCATATACTGGGGGGACGGGGGGGACTCCCATTAACCCCTGACTATACCGGGGATACGCGTATCACAATGCCTTACTGGTCTGTGCTGAAGCAGGGCATTCTGGCAGCCAAGTGGCTTGACCTTTATTAGTGAGCCTGGTTACCCCCTCTCGGAACCACAGACTTAGAAATCGCCAGCTCATATACAGTGCATAAAATAAATTTATATATACTGCACCGACACACTTTATTCGAGCAAATGCCTGGTTTGTACCTGGCAGAAACCTGGAATCCGCCGCTGCTCACCTCTTGCATGCTTCGTTGCGTTTGCCTTCCCAGCCACGGTTCATGCCTGGCTGACGGGGGCCTGATCTGTTAAATGATAATGAGAATGATTTACTAGGCTGCGATGTTTCGATTGTCCACCAGATGGCATAAACTCATGACTTAAGTAATGTGTGGCCTTTGCAAGTTGTTTCGTTTCCAAAAAAAAGTTACTTTATCCCAGTACAGTATGCTATTGTGTAACTTGTCCTTGAGACTGAAGGAAGAGTTGCAAAAAATGTATCAATTTAGGCTTTACATACAGTAATGTATTAAATAAAGACAAAGATCATTTTCACTTACACTATTCTACAGAGACATGAGTGTTCAAGTGGAGCCCGTGTTCCAAAAACCTGACAGAAGTTATGCTTATTTGATATGGGCCGCTATAAATGCAACAGAGGATAAGATGGCAACAGTTGTTCAAATTTATCAGTATTTTATCGAAAATTATGACTTTTACAGATTTTCGCCAACTCCTCATTTGTGGAAGCATGCAATAAGGAAAAGGTTATGTAGTGACCCCTGTTTTCACCGTATTGAGCCCCAATTTGTTGGAGGGTATTGGTGTGTGTCACAGGGTTTTTCCCGTATCTATGATAATGGAGGCGGCAAAAGGCGAAGGGTCGTGTTAAAACGAAATAAGAAGCGACAGTCCCTGCCAAGCAATGCGCCAGAACCAGAACCAGAACCAGCAGCAGCACCAGCTTATCATCATGGTCCCGCCGTCGGTGACAACTCTGAGATGGATTTCGCAGCCAGTTTTGATGAAGCTTGCATGTACCTAAGCGATTTCCCGCTGACTACAGGTGGGCTAGTCCCTCTGCAAAATGATGAAAGCTGGACTGGAAGTGGGCCGGCGCCAGCGCAAGCTGAATGGGAAATTTAGTAATACTGTACAGTATGGTGAGTACTGTATTTTTGCCGTATTATTTTGGTGGGGCTGGCTGGGAACTTCTTTAGGGGGCTGACCATTACTGTACATTAAAACTTTTCATTTTGTTTTTCCTCAGAAAAGAAAACGGCTAATGGGGGGATTTCGATGGATTATATTGTACTGTATGCTGATGTTTTCCGGCCATACAGTATACTGTGTAATAAACCCGAATAAATAAAACTATGCATTTATTCTACAGTACATGTTCAGTAAATTACTGCACATACTGGGGGCGAGATGTGTTTGCAGCAGAGAGAGATTTAATAATATTGTACAGTGAGCAGGGGGTTCCCTGAGCCAGAAATTAATGCTCAGGGAACCCCCCCCCCCCCTGCTCCTGATCAATATTATTAAAAATACGGAAAATGCTGCGTCATTACCATAGCGGATAGCCGCTAAGGCAATGAAGGGGTTAACCCACCGTGCCCGCTTTATTGTGTGTAGTGGGGATGGGTGAGGGGGGTATTTGGCCCTTGGTGTGAGTTTAGGACTTGCGGGAGGGGGGGGGGGGTTGCGGGTGCACTTAACCCCTTCACGATCGTAGCAGTTAATACCGCTACGGTCATGAAGGGGTTAAGCCCTCCCGCTACCCCACCCCCCCCCCCCGCAAGCCCTCCCCAACCATCGTTGGGGCGAATACCCCATTCACCCACCCTCCCGCTACCAACAATAAAAAAATACACACACACAGCAGCCGCCAAAAAATAAATAAATAAATGACAATAAATACATTTGAAATACATTTTTATTGATAGTGTAGATGTGCAGGGGGTCTCCGGAGCTGAACCGCGTTGGTTTTAGGTCTGGGGACCCCGTGCCCCCCGAGATACAGGCCCCTTTAGGGGGTGCCGGTAGCCCTCTGCTTGGTTTAAAGGTCCGATCACGTGATCGCGGCCTGTAAACCAAGCAGAGCAGAGGGATACCGGCACCCCCTAAAGGGGCCTGTATCTCGGGGGGCACGGGGTCCCCAGACCTGAAACCTGTGCGCTTCTGCTCTGGAGACCCTCTGCACATGTACAGTATCAATAAAACACATACAATATACAGTATAAATAAACACTCGTTCTTTACCTTAGCGTCTATGCGCTATGGTAAAGAAGCATTATTTTAATAATATTGTAAAGTGAGCAGGGGGTTCCCTGAGCCAGAAATTAATGATTAATGCTCAGGGAACCCCCCCCCCCCTGCTCCTGATCAATATTATTAAAAATACGGAAAATGCTGCGTCATTACCATAGCGGATAGCCGCTAAGGCAATGAAGGGGTTAACCCACCGTGCCCGCTTTATTGTGTGTAGTGGGGATGGGTGAGGGGGGTATTTGGCCCTTGGTGTGAGTTTAGGACTTGCGGGAGGGGGGGGGGGTTGCGGGTGCACTTAACCCCTTCACGATCGTAGCAGTTAATACCGCTACGGTCATGAAGGGGTTAAGCCCTCCCGCTACCCCACCCCCTCCGCAAGCCCTCCCCAACCATCGTTGGGGCGAATACCCCATTCACCCACCCTCCCGCTACCCACAATAAAAAAATACACACACACAGCAGCCGCCAAAAAATAAATAAATAAATGACAATAAATACATTTGAAATACATTTTTATTGATAGTGTAGATGTGCAGGGGGTCTCCGGAGCTGAACCGCGTTGGTTTTAGGTCTGGGGACCCCGTGCCCCCCGAGATACAGGCCCCTTTAGGGGGTGCCGGTAGCCCTCTGCTTGGTTTAAAGGTCCGATCACGTGATCGCGGCCTGTAAACCAAGCAGAGCAGAGGGATACCGGCACCCCCTAAAGGGGCCTGTATCTCGGGGGGCACGGGGTCCCCAGACCTGAAACCTGTGCGCTTCTGCTCTGGAGACCCTCTGCACATGTACACTATCAATAAAAATGTATTTCAAATGTATTTATTGTCATTTATTTATTTATTTATTTATATTTATTTATTCATTGTGCTGCTGCTGCAAGTCGTAAACTCACACCAAGGGCCAAACACCCCCCTCACCCCCAATAAAAAAAATTCACGCACAGCAGCCCCACAATTAATAAATAAATCTAAATAAATAAATAAATAAAGACATGAAGAGAAATAAATATATACTGTACAGTATATACTTTGTATATATATATACACTGTATATATATATATATATATATATATATATACAGTATATATATATATATATATATATATATATATATATATATACAGTATACATATATACACTGTGTATATATATGTGATATATATATCATACAGCTATATATATATATATATATATATATATATATATATATATATATATATATATATATATATATATATATATATATATATATATACTGTATATATATATATATATATATATACTGTATGTGAGTGAAAAGAGAAAAAAGTAACCCGTATGGGAGCACTCAGGTATGCAATTGATATATTTGTTTATTTATTTGACACAGTGCAAAAAGGGATGAATAAACAGTACATGATTTAAAAACACTTAAAAAAGAGGCATGGACCCTTAAACACTAATGAACAGCACTAGGGAACGACACACACTGTCAACCCTAAACATGAAAGGATAGTGACTCAAAAAACACTAGGGAGAATCAAAGTGAATCACAATACAGTAGGTTACTGGGTTTAAAGGCACCTATACAACGCTAAGGATAATGCACACTACACACCAAAAGGTAGACTTGTCAAAGTATAAATGACAGTCTCAAAGCATCACACATCTGCATTAGCATACAGTAATATACAGTAACCAATGCCTACAGCACAAATCATGTGTAGGAAAGGTGGTAAGGTGGAATTAAATCCCTAGATGTGTAGAGCAATGAAGTTAATGAATAGCATACTGTACAGTATAAAACATAACATTACAATCCACACAGTACATTGCATTTACAGTACATTGTATACTGTAAATGATGCATAGCATTAAATCTATGCACCATATACAGTACTGTACATTCTGCAAATGAATGTTAACAATATAATTGCAAGCTACTCTACCAGTAAATACTGTACAAACACTTCCAAACAAGTCAACTTAACTACAGTATTTTAACCAAGCAAGTAAACCAAAATCAATATATACTGTAAGTAACAACCAGAAAAGACAATTTAAAAACAAACTAACCCTTACAATACCAAGGATTACATCTATCTAATTGTAAAAAACCTTATACATTATACACAGCATTGTTTAAAAACCCCTTCCCCCCTAATGTTTGTGTTAAGCAGATTACACTGAAGGGAGAGAGATATAAAGGCCTAAAGCCCCTTCCCCCCTAATGTTTCTGTTAAGCAGATTACACTGAAGGGAGAGAGATATAAAGGCCTAAAGCCCCTTCCCCCCCTAATGTTTCTGTTAAACAGATTACAGTACATTGAAGGGAGAGAGATTTTACAGAAACACACATTAGGGGGGAGGGGGCTTTAAACAGATTACATTGAAGGGAGAGAGATGTTTCTGTTACCAGTAAATCTCCCTCCCTGCATTGCTAACCACCCTCACCCCCTACCCACATACCGTTAACCCCCCCCCCATCCTGGCCATGGCCCCTCCGCTTCTGCAAAACAGACACAAAAATTAAAACATACAAAGTAATGTCCCCTAACCCCTTAATCACCATAGCGGTTATTAACCGCTACAGTCATGAAGGGTTTAACCCACCCTCACCCACCCACCACTCGGGATGCCTACATACCCTCCCACACTAACCCCCCCCCCCCCACCCGTGAGGCCTAACCACCCAGTCAGTACCCACAAGGGAGGCCTACCCACATACCGTTGGGGAAACACCCCACCCCCACCCCAGTACCCACAATAAAAACAGTACAATCACCCACAATAAACAGCATTCTATTTATTAAATACATTACCCACCCCCTGTGCCCCCCCCCCCCCATAAATACAAGATTTATTCTTTTACATTCAGGGTCCATAACGTAGCCCCACGCTAGTCCCCGGTGGGCTGGCAGGGCACCTGGACAGACCTACAGTTTACCAGCAGCATTCCACAGGTTCTGGAGGCCTGCTGGTGGATCCTGCCAGCACCATGGCGCTCAGGTGGTCTCCTTGGGTCACCGTGAGCCACAATTGGGTCCACACGGTAGGCCCAAGGATGTCTGGGAGCCCCGGGTCAAACCCACAGGTGTCTGCGGGGCCTTGGGTGGTTCCCATGGGGGTCTGGGGAACTCACGGGTGCTCACTACGGGTCCGCGGTGCCCCCACAGAAGTGGGACCACACATCATCATCCCCGCACCTACGGCTCGGAGGTGCCCCCACAGAAGTGGGACCACACATCGTCATGCCCGCAGACTACGGGTCCGCGGTGCCTCCACAGAAGTGGGACCACACATCATCATCCCCGCATGTGTCACCCGTGGAACCACCAGCCTGCTACCCTTTAGGATACCCGAGGATTCCCCGCGGGTGGTCTCCAGAGGTCCCACGCAAAACCACGGAAGTAACCCTGAATGTAAAAAAAATAAACCTGGCCTATACATTCAATACATACACCCTCCCCCCCAACACCTACAGTACAATAATGTGCAAAATAACTATTATCCAGATATGGATAATAGATTAATTGCCCATTATTAAAAACATTAACTAGCATATACAAATAAATAAAGTACTACTGACCTCATCAATACGAAGTGTCCGACGCCAGCGCCTTCCTTCTCTTGCCCACACAAAACATAGCCAAAACCAAGCCAATACATTGCAATTACATTCAGATATCAATTAACCCCTTAAACACCTTATCGGATAATAACCGCAAAGGTAATTAAGGGGTTAAGCCACACAGGCACGATACCCACCCTTCACCCATGAATTTGTACTGTGGCTTCATCATGCAACTATATATATATACTGTATATATATACATACAGAGAGACAGAGAGAAAGAGAGAGAGAGAGAGATATACAGTATATATATATACACACGTTATATACACACCCATGATAAACCAAATATACAGTACAAATAAATGTAGAAGGGTTATCAAAACCATACTGTTCTACAACCAAACACTTCTCCATACAGACACTACATTAAAATCAATTTCCTTTAAAAATCCTAACTGATCTCACAATCTACTGTACTGTATATGATCACAAACCAATGAAAAAAGTCACATTCCAAAATGCATAAAATCTATGCACCATACTGTATACATTCTGCAAATTAATCAACGTAAACAAAAATCAATTAGCAATCATTATTTAGATCTCTAAACATTTCACACTCAATCATGAACAATGAAACCATTAACAGATTCACGCCTAGAGCAGAACAATTAAGCCTTTGAAAAAATATAAGTACCGACAAAAATACAACCTTTCCAAACCAAGCCTACAGTACCTACAGTATCCCTGACCTTCCTCAAACACACAATACAATACCAAGGAATACATCTACAGTATCTAATTTTAAAATACTTTAAACTCACAAAATAATTAAAAACACATCTAATCCAGCTTTTAAAACATCATCATTTCTTACCCTGAATGTATACTGTACAGTATATCTCTCTAGACATATATATTGTACATACATACATACAGTGGCAAGAAATGATATACCACAAAAAAATAAAAATACACAGGTTAAAAAACCTTTTGAAAAAATTAACAAGTTAAATAAAATACATTTCTTTACTGTAGTTCACTTACCATTACTTGCCCCCACCGACTCCCGTTGCCCAGCTTACTCACGAACCAATCCACGATCAGGAACCCATAAAATAATAAACCATTGAAAATAATAAACATTAAACTAAAAATCCAAACCAATCCACGGGTCTTCTACTTGTAATACACCTTCATCTGTATTCTTCTTTCTTCTATCTCCTTCCGGGCGGGGCAGGGCGTGGTCTTCTTTCCATCATCGGCCACGCCCTTGTCTTTTTCCTTCTCCGGAGGTCCTTCCTCCGCGGCGTCTGGCTGCAAAATGAGACGACATAGGCTTTTAAAGGCCTATGACGTCACATTTTGCGTCATGGTTCCCACGGTCCTGATTGGACCGTGAAAACCATGTGTTTTGGCCGATAATAAAAAAATGATGACGTCACTTAAAGGGAATGAAAGCACAGCCAATCAGAATGGCTTTGCTTCAATTGCCTTTAAGTTGACGTCATGAAAAGGCACATGGCCGTGCACACATGGTACTAGAGCCAATCAGAGCGTGGGAACTATATCCCTACTCTGATTGGCTCTGGTATACCATGTGTCAGGGGCTTGGGGGAGAAAGGATGTGACGTCAATGAAAACCTGTCACGTGGTACGGTAGCCAATCAGAGCGTGGGAACTTTATCCTTATTGACGTCACATCCTTTCTCCCCCAAGCCCCTGACACATGGTATACCAGAGCCAATCAGAGTAGGGATAAAGTTCCCACGCTCTGATTGGCTCTAGTACCATGTGTGCACGGCCATGTGCCTTTTCATGACGTCAACTTAAAGGCAATTGAAGCAAAGCCATTCTGATTGGCTGTGCTTTCATTCCCTTTAAGTGACGTCATCATTTTTTTATTATCGGCCAAAACACATGGTTTTCACGGTCCAATCAGGACCGTGGGAACCATGACGCAAAATGTGACGTCATAGGCCTTTAAAAGCCTATGTCGTCTCATTTTGCAGCCAGACGCCGCGGAGGAAGGACCTCCGGAGAAGGAAAAAGACAAGGGCGTGGCCGATGATGGAAAGAAGACCACGCCCTGCCCCGCCCGGAAGGAGATAGAAGAAAGAAGAATACAGATGAAGGTGTATTACAAGTAGAAGACCCGTGGATTGGTTTGGATTTTTAGTTTAATGTTTATTATTTTCAATGGTTTATTATTTTATGGGTTCCTGATCGTGGATTGGTTCGTGAGTAAGCTGGGCAACGGGAGTCGGTGGGGGCAAGTAATGGTAAGTGAACTACAGTAAAGAAATGTATTTTATTTAACTTGTTAATTTTTTCAAAAGGTTTTTTAACCTGTGTATTTTTTTTTTTTTGTGGTATATCATTTCTTGCCACTGTATGTATGTATGTACAATATATATGTCTAGAGAGATATACTGTACAGTATACATTCAGGGTAAGAAATGATGATGTTTTAAAAGCTGGATTAGATGTGTTTTTAATTATTTTGTGAGTTTAAAGTATTTTAAAATTAGATACTGTAGATGTATTCCTTGGTATTGTATTGTGTGTTTGAGGAAGGTCAGGGATACTGTAGGTACTGTAGGCTTGGTTTGGAAAGGTTGTATTTTTGTCGGTACTTATATTTTTTCAAAGGCTTAATTGTTCTGCTCTAGGCGTGAATCTGTTAATGGTTTCATTGTTCATGATTGAGTGTGAAATGTTTAGAGATCTAAATAATGATTGCTAATTGATTTTTGTTTACGTTGATTAATTTGCAGAATGTATACAGTATGGTGCATAGATTTTATGCATTTTGGAATGTGACTTTTTTCATTGGTTTGTGATCATATACAGTACAGTAGATTGTGAGATCATTTAGGATTTTTAAAGGAAATTGATTTTAATGTAGTGTCTGTATGGAGAAGTGTTTGGTTGTAGAACAGTATGGTTTTGATAACCCTTCTACATTTATTTGTACTGTATATTTGGTTTATCATGGGTGTGTATATAACGTGTGTATATATATATACTGTATATATCTCTCTCTCTCTCTTTCTCTCTGTCTCTCTGTATGTATATATATACAGTATATATATATAGTTGCATGATGAAGCCACAGTACAAATTCATGGGTGAAGGGTGGGTATCGTGCCTGTGTGGCTTAACCCCTTAATTACCTTTGCGGTTATTATCCGATAAGGTGTTTAAGGGGTTAATTGATATCTGAATGTAATTGCAATGTATTGGCTTGGTTTTGGCTATGTTTTGTGTGGGCAAGAGAAGGAAGGCGCTGGCGTCGGACACTTCGTATTGATGAGGTCAGTAGTACTTTATTTATTTGTATATGCTAGTTAATGTTTTTAATAATGGGCAATTAATCTATTATCCATATCTGGATAATAGTTATTTTGCACATTATTGTACTGTAGGTGTTGGGGGGGAGGGTGTATGTATTGAATGTATAGGCCAGGTTTATTTTTTTTACATTCAGGGTTACTTCCGTGGTTTTGCGTGGGACCTCTGGAGACCACCCGCGGGGAATCCTCGGGTATCCTAAAGGGTAGCAGGCTGGTGGTTCCACGGGTGACACATGCGGGGATGATGATGTGTGGTCCCACTTCTGTGGGGGCACCGCGGACCCGTAGTCTGCGGGCATGACGATGTGTGGTCCCACTTCTGTGGGGGCACCTCCGAGCCGTAGGTGCGGGGATGATGATGTGTGGTCCCACTTCTGTGGGGGCACCGCGGACCCGTAGTGAGCACCCGTGAGTTCCCCAGACCCCCATGGGAACCACCCGAGGCCCCGCAGACACCTGTGGGTTTGACCCGGGGCTCCCAGACATCCTTGGGCCTACCGTGTGGACCCAATTGTGGCTCACGGTGACCCAAGGAGACCACCTGAGCGCCATGGTGCTGGCAGGATCCACCAGCAGGCCTCCAGAACCTGTGGAATGCTGCTGGTAAACTGTAGGTCTGTCCAGGTGCCCTGCCAGCCCACCGGGGACTAGCGTGGGGCTACGTTATGGACCCTGAATGTAAAAGAATAAATCTTGTATTTATGGGGGGGGGGGCACAGGGGGTGGGTAATATATTTAATAAATAGAATGCTGTTTATTGTGGGTGATTGTACTGTTTTTATTGTGGGTACTGGGGTGGGGGTGGGGTGTTTCCCCAACGGTATGTGGGTAGGCCTCCCTTGTGGGTAGTTAGTGGGTGAGGGTTGAGGGTGGTTAGGCCTCACGGGGTGGGGGGTTAGAGTGGGAGGGTATGTACAGTAGGCGTCCCGAGTGGTGGGTGAGGGCGGGTTAACCCCTTCATGACTGTAGCGGTTAATAACCGCTATGGTGATTAAGGGGTTAGGGGACATTACTTTGAAAGTGTTATTTTTTTTCTCTGTTTTACTGTACAGCAGCGGAGGTTGCCATGGGTAGTGGGTAGTGTATTGAATGTATTTATTGGTTATTATGCCTTAACCCCTTCATTACCTTAGCGGCTATACGCTATGCTAATGAAGCCTCGTTTCTGAACTTTTAATAATATTGTGCAGGAGCAGGGGGTCCCCTGAGATTAGATTTCTGTCTCAGGGAAGCCCTGCTCACTCTACAATATTATTAAAAAGACAGAAATGCTGCTTCTTTACCATAGCGCATAGCCGCTAAGCTAAAGAATGATTCTTTAATGATGTGTGTGTTTTATTCACAGTGTAGATGTTCTCCGGAGCTGAAGCGCACAGGTTTCAGGTCTGGGGACCCCGTGCCCCCCGAGATACAGGCCCCTTTAGGGGGTGCCGGTATCCCTCTGCTCTGCTTGGTTTACAGGCCGCGATCACGTGACCGCGGCCTGTAAATCAAGCAGAGCAGAGGGATACCGGCACCCCCTAAAGGGGCCTGTATCTCGGGGGGCACGGGGTCCCCAGACCTGAAACCTGTGCGCTTCAGCTCCAGAGACCCCCTGCACATCTACACTATCAATAAAAATGTATTTCAAATGTATTTATTTTTATTTATTTATTTATTTATTTATTGCGGGGATGCTGTGTGTGATTATTTTTTATTGTGTTTAGCGGGGGTGGGTGACGGGGTTTATAAATGTGAGTTTATAAATAAAATAAAGAATATTATTTATAGGGGCCTTAGAACAGAAGTTCCCACGCCAATTGCGCGCTCATTGCTCTTTTGTTACAATGTTGCTGGTCTTGCGGGTTTGCAGTCTGGCAGCAAAAAGCAGTTTGTAGTACTGTGTGTGAGATAAAGTAACCAGTTCTTTTATTGCTGAAGTCGCCACTAAAAACTTTTATTTACAAATACAGTACAAAAACCGTGCAACACACAACAACATACAGTATCCTTTGTTTAAGTACAGCAGGTACTATAGGGTAAAACATGTACTGTACAGTACAGCACAACATTACAGTATGGTCTCACTGAAAGTCCTCCCCATTTTCCAGCCATGGCCGATGCCTTGCATGGCGCAAAACGCCATTAATGCAGTCTCTAACGCCTCTCATTACAGGATCTGTAACAGGATAATAGCGCTGCATTTCTTCCACAATCTTTTTCCTTAAATTGGCAGGAAGGGCATTTTTTTGGCGATTCCCATCATAGTTCACTTTGAACACCCACTCGCAGTACAATGTGTAGGGAACATGGTGTTTAAATATGATCAAGGCATACTTGTGTGGTATACCAGCACTCCTCACCCTATACTTCTCCCTCAGCGCCGGTGGCAGATCGCACAGGGAGATGTCGGGCACTGTTTGTATGCGAGCGAGTGTAGGAAGTCTTTTGTGAGCGGGTGTACTTGAGGCGATGGGCAATGGTAGGGTGTCTGGGAGGAAGCTTTCCTCCGGTAGTGGTCGCCGGGTTGTCTCCTGGCGTGGTCTTGATGGGGTTGTCATGTCCTCCTCAATAGCATAGTACACTGTATCTTCTGGTGGAGGGGGTGTGCTTGGTGATGGAAGGGGGTCAAAGGTACCATGCATCACATCCATGTCACCCCCCTGCTCCAGCGTCGGGGAAACAGGGGCATTAACACCGAGCAAATAATGTATGCCCGCTATGTCTGCCTCTATCTTGTGCATCCGTTGATCCAGCCGCTGCTCCATTTGTAGCATCCCTTGCTCCATATGTAGCACCGACTCCAGAAGCAGATCTAGCTTTGCCAGCACACTAGAATTCCCGGGGAGATCCACACTTAGCCCATTCAGGATCCGGTCCAACGAGCTGCTTGTGCATGGCATCTGGAGATCTGGGGGGATGGGTGCAACGGAGGATGAGATGGGGGTTCCCTGGAGAGAAGCGGCATCGATGGAGAGTGGAAGAGGTGACCTGGGGATGCCCGGTACAGGAGAAGCTGCAGCGTGGTGGAAGAGGGATGGAGAAGGTGACCGCTGGATTTCCGGGAGAGAAGCAGAGTCGTCCAAGAGCAAAGGAGACAGTGACCCGTTGATTTCAGAGGCAGCAGCATCTTCAGATGGAACCGGAGAAGATGGGGGTGGAGAAGCCGGGCTGAAGATTTCCGGGACAGCTACAGCAGAGTCGTCGAAGCATATGGGAGCAAGTGGTCTGCGGATTCGGTGAGTTGGCTGCCATGCGTCTTGCGTACCGAGCACAGTACCGTATTTCTTCTTCACATAATAAGGCTGACGTGTTTTAAAAGCCTTAGCCTTTGGGGTCAGCAGAAGGTTTTCTTTGTTGGCCTTAGCCTGTCGCTTTGCCTTTGGCTTGGAAACGGTAACTGCCTTTCTTTTTTTCAGTGTGGCAGGCACAGCAGAGGTGAGATGATTCTTTCGTCCATAGAACCGGGGCTGCTCCATGTAAGCGGGAGGCACAATGCAGTATCTGGACAATGCCTCAGATAAAGATCAGCAAGTGGTGGGCTATGCAACGTGTACAACCTTTTATGCATGGCTGCCAGGTACAGGTGTTGAAAGTGGGTGGTCTGTTATGTGAGTCATTAACATATAAATACACCATCCATTTTGTGGATTCACTGCACATTGAATACACATCGACTAAACATCGAATACACATTCTTGTGTTTGTATTTCTTTCTACAGTACTCGCAGCAATGCCTGTTAAGAAGATTTCCAAGGATCTCAGCATGCGAATGAAGGAGATGTACACGAGCGGAAAACGAATTGCAGATATCCAGCGCTGGTTAACTGCTTCTGGCCTCGTTGTGCCATCAAGCACTGTGTGCTATCATGCACAAGGAAAAAACAGAGACCGCAAAAAGGCACCAAGGGTAACAAATGCGTAAGTATACTGTATTTATAAAACTTAACCAAAAAAAATATAGAAAACTGTAGTGTACATCTACAGTATACCGTATTTATATAGTATATTTATTATATTACAACAGTATATACTGTAGTGTACTGTATGTGTGGTCAATTTATATTTTTTGTGCAGCAGTATACACTTTTGGTATATTGCAATTCATCTGACAACGGAATATACAGTATATGATGTGTATTTATTATGATATAACAACAGTATACCGTATTTATATAGTATATTTATTATATTACAACAGTATATACTGTAGTGTACTGTATGTGTGGTCAATTTATATTTTTTGTGCAGCAGTATACACTTTTGGTATATTGCAATTCATCTGACAACGGAATATACAGTATATGATGTGTATTTATTATGATATAACAACAGTATACCGTATTTATATAGTATATTTATTATATTACAACAGTATATACTGTAGTGTACTGTATGTGTGGTCAATTTATATTTTTTGTGCAGCAGTATACACTTTTGGTATATTGCAATTCATCTGACAACGGAATATACATTATATGATGTGTATTTATTATGATATAACAACAGTATACCGTATTTATATAGTATATTTATTATATTACAACAGTATATACTGTAGTGTACTGTACTGTATGTGTGGTCAATTTATATTTTTTGTGCAGCAGTATACACTTTTGGTATATTGCAATTCATCTGACAACGGAATATACAGTATATGATGTGTATTTATTATGATATACAGTAACAACAGTATACCGTATTTATATAGTATATTTATATTACAACAGTACTGTATACTGTATATTTTGTCTATTTATATTTATATTACAGCAGTATACATTTTTTGTATATTTATATTTACTGTATATTACAACATTACATGTACAGTATACAATATACATTTTATATTGCTGCATATTAATAACACAATATAATTTCTTTGCATTGTAGGGAGACTACTCTTCTGGTGGACAGAATAAGTGAGGAGAATGATGAGAGGAGCGCATTAAGGGTTAAAAACACTCTTCAGGAAAACCACAATCTGACTGTATCCGAGAGCAGCATAAAGAAGATGAGACGCAGAATTGGATGGAAATATGGACGTGTGAGGTTAGTAGTGGACAGTACAGGAGGTACTGTACTGTAAAGTAAACATGTTGTTTTGCAAACTGTACTGCGCTGTGACGCTAACATTTTTTATTCATTGTCATTACAGAGCGTACCCCATGATACGGGACGCAAACAAAATCAAAAGAGTGCTCCAGGCCCAGGCATGGATCGACAGCGGTGAGACTTTCCAGGATTGCATCTTCACTGATGAGTCTACTGTGTCGCTGGAGAGATTTGCAAGATTTGCGTTCCACAAAAAAGGCCGCATAACTTTGAAGCCACGGCCAAAACACCCTGTGAAGCTGCATGTGTGGGGTGCCATCTCTAAGCGTGGACCGGGATGCATTGTCGTCTTTGAAGGTACAATTTCTCAAATATAATGCCGCCTAATGCACTGTACTTGACTAGTGTTGCCTTACCGTATGCACTGTACTGTACTATTGAGCACTTTTCTTTTCTTGCTATAGGAATCATGAATAAAGATTTCTTCCAAGACAACATTGTGCCCGTGATAGTGCGATACATCACAGAAGACTTTCCCAATGGTCATCGCTTTTACCAGGACAATGATCCCAAGCACACCGCGTCGACGGCGCATATCCTTGAGCGCGGCATCAACTGGGTGAAGACGCCAGCGGAGTAAGTGCAGTAGACCGTGTCCCATTTATATGTTCCCCACTGTTTTTACTGTGTACTGTATCTCTTAAACTAATTGTCCTTTCTTTTCAATCACAGATCACCAGACTTCAATCCGATCGAAATGGTCTGGCATCAGCTGAAGGACCACATCCGTAAAGTGGCGAAACCCTCCAAGAAGGACGAGTTGTATACAGCCATAATGAGTTTTTGGAACGATGTACTCACCGTGGAACGATGCAATAAATATATAGACCATATTGCCACTGTGTTGCCCATTGTCATCGCGCGCAATGGACAAGCATCAGGAAAGTAGTACAGTGCTGTAGTATTGTACAGTAGGTACACTATGATACAGGTAAGTATGGCACAGATTTTAGCTTTCCCAATAGTCAGAGTTTACAGTAGTTCCAGTATACAGTACAGTAGACTAGTTTGACATACTACAGTAACTGCCTACTAACTGCTCCATTTTTTTCTTTCCAGAGAAAGCTGCACCAGCCACCTACTGTACAGTAGTTCTACCATAATACAGTATGCACATACAGTACAGTACAGTAACTGAACAAAGTTTTTGTTTTCTTGTCGTTCCAGGAAAAAGGGTGCACCAGGGGGGAGGGGGGGCCTTGTGTTCGTCAAATCTGCTTGTGCAGTCAAATGTACAGTATATAAACAGCAGTAATGATGTACACAAAACCTCTCCTCTCTCAATGAACTACTGTACCGCAGACACAATGAGGATACTGTTACAGTATGAAGGGAAAAAGAACAGGATGGGTTATTTAACATTACAGTATACTGTGCAATATTTATACTGTATATTTATATATACTGTATTTTTATTCTAAAGGTATTCGAGAATGTACTCTACTGTATGAGGACCTGGTGACTTTCAACCCTCTCAGACCCACAGAAAGGATTACAGTATTTCACATCACTGTATATTTATCCTGTATATTTTCAGTAATTTAGAAGCAGTGGCTGTTCTGAACAGCCCAGGGCCAGTTTAACAAAACAATGGCTTGGATTGGATTAGCCAGACGATTGATGCTTGGCCAGGGAGGGATTAAAAACTCTAAGGGAGGGGGTGGGTGGTGTAGCTGTACTGTAGGATTGTACTGTGTCAGTATTTCCAACGTCAGGTCACCCTAATAATTGCATGAATAAACCCCCAAAGACAAGGCCCAAATATACTAGTACAGTATACAGTACTGTAAAGTATGTATTATTGTGTGTTGATGTTTTGAATTGCTGTTAACTTGAAATGTTTCACCATTGTATTGTACTGTATTTGTAAATAAAAGTATTTTGTGGCGACTTCAGCAATAAAAGAACTGGTTAATTTATCTCACATAAAGTACGTGAATACGACCGCAATCACCATTGTACAGTAAATGGGTGCATAGGATGGAACGACAGGTGCTAAAGGGGTATAAATATGATACTGTATTTATCAGTATTGATCAAAGAGAGTTGATCAGAAGGATTCCCCTTATAAAGTATACAGCACTCTATTGTCATTCATACAGTACAGTATACTGTAGTAAAGGGTAGACAACACATGGTCTTGCAGTATACTGTATTACTAAAAATCTGTCAGGTTGACCAGAATCACTGCGGATATCGGAAAATAATACAATTTTATTAATTCTACGTACTGTATATAAGGGGAATCCTTCTGATCAACTCTCTTTGATCAACACTGATAAATACAGTAATTTATCTCACACTCAGTACTACAAACTGCTTTTTGCTTGCAATAAAAAACAAACAGGGAAGCGCTACTGTATACTGTATGAGTTAGGATCAGGCCCAGCAGCCACTTTATGTTGAAAACCACATATGAAATGAGCATAAATTTGCATGAATAATTACACAAAAATATATAAAATAAATAGCACAAGTCTCTGACAGAGAGAAATTGTCCAGGTGGTGTGGATACAGGTTAATGCCCCTGTCTGATAGGACAGACTCGGGCAAGAATGGCCTGTGAGAGGTGAATATCCAGAATGGTAGCTGGGATGGAAAGCGCTACCAACTGTGCAGGTATTGAAGTGTGTAGAAATGGGAAGGTGCCGTAGGCATCAAATGTGGAAAGCGCTCACCCAGACTTCATACACTGCGCTTTTTGCTTGCATACTGCAAAGCCGCAAGACCAGCAACATTGTAAAAAAAGAGCAAAAAAAGAGCAATGAGCGCGAAATTGGCGTGGGAACTTCTGTTCTAGGGCCCCTAGAAATAATATTCTTTATTTTATTTATAAACTCACATTTATATATAAAGTATATATTTATTTCTCTTCATGTATTTATTTATATTTATTTATTAATTGTGGAGCTGCTGTGCGTGAGGGGCCATGGCCAGGATGGGGGGGGGGGGGGGTAACGGTACAGTATGTGGGTAGGGGGTGAGGGTGGTTAGACCTCACAGTACATTATGCACATTGGGCCCCCCTCCTCCCCACATTTACATACTGTACACTACACGACATCAATGCAGGGAGGGTTTACCAATGCAGGGAGGGTTTACCAATGCAGGTAAGGCTTTAGGCCTTTATATCTCTCTCCCTTCAGTGTAATCTGCTTAACAGAAACATTAGGGGGGGAAGGGGCTTTAGGCCTTTATATCTCTCTCCCTTCAGTGTAATCTGCTTAACACAAACATTAGAGGGGAAGGGGTTTTTAAACAATGCTGTGTATAATGTTTAAGGTTTTTTACAATTAGATAGATGTAATCCTTGGTATTGTAAGGGTTAGTTTGTTTTTAAATTGTCTTTTCTGGTTGTTACTTACAGTATATATTGATTTTGGTTTACTTGCTTGGTTAAAATACTGTAGTTAAGTTGACTTGTTTGGAAGTGTTTGTACAGTATTTACTGGTAGAGTAGCTTGCAATTATATTGTTAACATTCATTTGCAGAATGTACAGTACTGTATATGGTGCATAGATTTAATGCTATGCATCATTTACAGTATACAATGTACTGTAAATGCAATGTACTGTGTGGATTGTAATGTTATGTTTTATACTGTACAGTATGCTATTCATTAACTTCATTGCTCTACACATCTAGGGATTTAATTCCACCTTACCACCTTTCCTACACATGATTTGTGCTGTAGGCATTGGTTACTGTATATTACTGTATGCTAATGCAGATGTGTGATGCTTTGAGACTGTCATTTATACTTTGACAAGTCTACCTTTTGGTGTGTAGTGTGCATTATCCTTAGCGTTGTATAGGTGCCTTTAAACCCAGTAACCTACTGTATTGTGATTCACTTTGATTCTCCCTAGTGTTTTTTGAGTCACTATCCTTTTCATGTTTAGGGTTGACAGTGTGTGTCGTTCCATAGTGCTGTTCATTAGTGTTTAAGGGTCCATGCCTCCTTTTTAAGTGTTTTTAAATCATGTACTGTTTATTCATCCCTTTTTGCACTGTGTCAAATAAATAAACAAATATATCAATTGCATACCTGAGTGCTCCCATACGGGTTACTTTTTTCTCTTTTCACTCACATACAGTATGTATATATATATATATATATACAGTATATATATATATATATATATATATATATATATATATATATATATATATAATATAGCTGTATGATATATATATATATATATATATATATATATATATATATATATATATATATACACAGTGTATATATGTATACTGTATATATATATATATATATATATATATATATATATATGTATACTGTATATATATATATATATATATATATATATATATATATATATATATATATATACAGTGTATATATATATACAAAGTATATACTGTACAGTATATATTTATTTCTCTTCATGTCTTTATTTATTTATTTATTTAGATTTATTTATTAATTGTGGGGCTGCTGTGCGTGAATTTTTTTTATTGGGGGTGAGGGGGGTGTTTGGCCCTTGGTGTGAGTTTACGACTTGTAGCAGCAGCACAATGAATAAATATAAATAAATAAATAAATAAATAAATGACAATAAATACATTTGAAATACATTTTTATTGATAGTGTACATGTGCAGGGGGTCTCCGGAGCTGAAGCGCACAGGTTTCAGGTCTGGGGACCCCGTGCCCCCCGAGATACAGGCCCCTTTAGGGGGTGCCGGTATCCCTCTGCTCTGCTTGGTTTACAGGCCGCGATCACGTGATCGGGACCTTTAAACGCAGAGCACTCAGCACTCAGAAACACAGGCCAGACAGATTTAAACACACACACAATAGGGGGAGGTTTTTTTACATAGCTTGCAGGGAAGTTTAACGCACACACAATAGGGGGAAAGGGGGAGGGTTTTTTACATAGATTAGAGAGAAGGCAGGGCGTTTTAAAAGCGAGAATAGGGGAGGGGGTTTTACATAGATTTTATTTATTTATTTAGATTTATTTATTAATTGTGGGGCTGCTGTGCGTGAATTTTTTTTATTGGGGGTGAGGGGGGTGTTTGGCCCTTGGTGTGAGTTTACGACTTGCAGCAGCAGCACAATGAATAAATATAAATAAATAAATAAATAAATAAATGACAATAAATACATTTGAAATACATTTTTATTGATAGTGTACATGTGCAGGGGGTCTCCGGAGCTGAAGCGCACAGGTTTCAGGTCTGGGGACCCCGTGCCCCCCGAGATACAGGCCCCTTTAGGGGGTGCCGGTATCCCTCTGCTCTGCTTGGTTTACAGGCCGCGATCACGTGATCGGGACCTTTAAACGCAGAGCACTCAGCACTCAGAAACACAGGCCAGACAGATTTAAACACACACACAATAGGGGGAGGTTTTTTTACATAGCTTGCAGGGAAGCTTAATGCACACACAATAGGGGGATAGGGGGAGGGTTTTTTACATAGATTAGAGAGAAGGCAGGGCGTTTTAAAAGCGAGAATAGGGGAGGGGGTTTTACATAGATTTTATTTATTTATTTAGATTTATTTATTAATTGTGGGGCTGCTGTGCGTGAATTTTTTTTATTGGGGGTGAGGGGGGTGTTTGGCCCTTGGTGTGAGTTTACGACTTGCAGCAGCAGCACAATGAATAAATAAATATAAATAAATAAATAAATAAATTACAATAAATACATTTGAAATACATTTTTATTGATAGTGTACATGTGCAGAGGGTCTCCAGAGCAGAAGCGCACAGGTTTCAGGTCTGGGGACCCCGTGCCCCCCGAGATACAGGCCCCTTTAGGGGGTGCCGGTATCCCTCTGCTCTGCTTGGTTTACAGGCCGCGATCACGTGATCGGACCTTTAAACCAAGCAGAGGGCTACCGGCACCCCCTAAAGGGGCCTGTATCTCGGGGGGCACGGGGTCCCCAGACCTAAAACCAACGCGGTTCAGCTCCGGAGACCCCCTGCACATCTACACTATCAATAAAAATGTATTTCAAATGTATTTATTGTCATTTATTTATTTATTTTTTGGCGGCTGCTGTGTGTGTGTATTTTTTTATTGTGGGTAGCGGGAGGGTGGGTGAATGGGGTATTCGCCCCAACGATGGTTGAGGAGGGCTTGCGGGGGGGGGGGGGGGGGTAGCGGGAGGGCTTAACCCCTTCATGACCGTAGCGGTATTAACTGCTACGATCGTGAAGGGGTTAAGTGCACCCGCAACCCCCCCCCCCTCCCGCAAGTCCTAAACTCACACCAAGGGCCAAATACCCCCCTCACCCATCCCCACTACACACAATAAAGCGGGCACGGTGGGTTAACCCCTTCATTGCCTTAGCGGCTATCCGCTATGGTAATGACGCAGCATTTTCCGTATTTTTAATAATATTGATCAGGAGCAGGGGGGGGGGGGTTCCCTGAGCATTAATCATTAATTTCTGGCTCAGGGAACCCCCTGCTCACTTTACAATATTATTAAAATAATGCTTCTTTACCATAGCGCATAGACGCTAAGGTAAAGAACGAGTGTTTATTTATACTGTATATTGTATGTGTTTTACTGATACTGTACATGTGCAGAGGGTCTCCAGAGCAGAAGCGCACAGGTTTCAGGTCTGGGGACCCCGTGCCCCCCGAGATACAGGCCCCTTTAGGGGGTGCCGGTATCCCTCTGCTCTGCTTGGTTTACAGGCCGCGGTCACGTGATCGGGGCTTTTAACGCAGAGCTGGATACCGGCACCCCCTAAAGGGGCCTGTATCTCGGGGGGCACGGGGTCCCCAGACCTAAAACCAACGCGGTTCAGCTCCGGAGACCCCCTGCACATCTACACTATCAATAAAAATGTATTTCAAATAATTTTTAATGTGTGGATGTTTGCGCAGAGAGAGAGCAGCGGATCTCTCTCTGCTGCAAACACATCTCGCCCCCGCCGCCCATACAGTAGTATCATTTATGTATGTGCATATACAGTACAGTACAGTACTGTACAGTACTGTATGTTAGGGCTTACAGGGGTTGTTGTTATACAGTACTGTATATATATATATACTGTATACTGCATTACAATTCATTATAGGGGACGGCTTCACAGAGAATAGCTCGCAAGCGCCACCATGTGTATTTTGACGGCATTGCAGTATTGTAACCAGCCGGAATAAAAAGCTTAAATTCCTGCCGGAAAATAACGCAATGCACTCTGGCTGAAAAATATCAGAAACCTGAATACACCCGAGTATACCCGAATTCGCGGGACTAGCCGTGCTCGAATAAAGTGTGTCGCCAGTGTATATACCCTTATTCACCATTTTAATAAAAAATATCACAAAATTCTTCTAAGTCCCTCGGGAAGAGTGAAAGACGCGCACGTTCATTTTCAGAGCTCCTAGACCTTCCTATAAGAAGTTAGCCAAAAAGTAGCTTCGAAAAACGCTTAGGTTAAGTTTCAGAGTTGTTTCTAATGTACCGAAGCTGGAATTAGACATAATTTCACTCTCACAACATTATGGCTGGTTGGAGACAGTCCGAACCACAAGTACTGGGTCCATGGTTCTGGGCGTATACTGGGGGGACGGGGACGACTCCCATTAACCCCTGACTATACCGGGGATACGCTTATCACAATGCCTTACTGGTCTGTGCTGAAGCAGGGCATTCTGGCAGCCAAGTGGCTTGACCTTTATTAGTGAGCCTGGTTACCCCCTCTCGGAACCACAAACTTAGAAATCGCCAGCTCATATACAGTGCATAAAATAAATTTATATATATATACCCTTATACACCATTTTAATAAAAAATATCACAAAATTCTTCTAAGTCCCTCGGGAAGAGTGAAAGACGCGCACGTTCATTTTCAGAGCTCCTAGACCTTCCTATAAGAAGTTAGCCAAAAAGTAGCTTCGAAAAACGCTTAGGTTAAGTTTCAGAGTTGCTTCTCATGTACCAAAGCTGGACTTAGACATAATTTCACTCTCACAACATTATGGCTGGTTGGAGACAGTCCGAACCACAAATACCGGGTCCATGGTTCTGGCCATATACTGGGGGGACGGGGACGACTCCCATTAACCCCTGACTATACCGGGGATACGCTTATCACAATGCCTTACTGGTCTGTGCTGAAGCAGGGCATTCTGGCAGCCAAGTGGCTTGACCTTTATTAGTGAGCCTGGTTACCCCCTCTCGGAACCACAGACTTAGAAATCGCCAGCTCATATACAGTGCATAAAATACATTTTTATATATATACCCTTATTCACCATTTTAATAAAAAATATCACAAAATTCTTCTAAGTCCCTCGGGAAGAGTGAAAGACGCGCACGTTCATTTTCAGAGCTCCTAGACCTTCCTATAAGAAGTTAGCCAAAAAGTAGCTTCGAAAAACGCTTAGGTTAAGTTTCAGAGTTGCTTCTAATGTACCGAAGCTGGAATTAGACATAATTTCACTCTCACAACATTATGGCTGGTTGGAGACAGTCCGAACCACAAATACTGGGTCCATGGTTCTGGGCGTATACTGGGGGGACGGGGACGACTCCCATTAACCCCTGACTATACCGGGGATACGCTTATCACAATGCCTTACTGGTCTGTGCTGAAGCAGGGCATTCTGGCAGCCAAGTGGCTTGACCTTTATTAGTGAGCCTGGTTACCCCCTCTCGGAACCACAGACTTAGAAATCGCCAGCTCATATACAGTGCATAAAATACATTTATATATATATACCCTTATTCACCATTTTAATAAAAAATATCACAAAATTCTTCTAAGTCCCTCGGGAAGAGTGAAAGACGCGCACGTTCATTTTCAGAGCTCCTAGACCTTCCTATAAGAAGTTAGCCAAAAAGTAGCTTCGAAAAACGCTTAGGTTAAGTTTCAGAGTTGCTTCTAATGTACCGAAGCTGGAATTAGACATAATTTCACTCTCACAACATTATGGCTGGTTGGAGACAGTCCGAACCACAAGTACTGGGTCCATGGTTCTGGGCGTATACTGGGGGGACGGGGACGACTCCCATTAACCCCTGACTATACCGGGGATACGCTTATCACAATGCCTTACTGGTCTGTGCTGAAGCAGGGCATTCTGGCAGCCAAGTGGCTTGACCTTTATTAGTGAGCCTGGTTACAACCTCTCGGAACCACAAACTTAGAAATCGCCAGCTCATATACAGTGCATAAAATATATTTATATATATACCCTTATACACCATTTTAATAAAAAATATCACAAAATTCTTCTAAGTCCCTCGGGAAGAGTTAAAGACGCGCACGTTCATTTTCAGAGCTCCTAGACCTTCCTATAAGAAGTTAGCCAAAAAGTAGCTTCGAAAAACGCTTAGGTTAAGTTTCAGAGTGGCATCTAATGTACCGAAGCTGGACTTAGACATAATTTCACTCTCACAACATTATGGCTGGTTGGAGACAGTCCGAACCACAAATACCGGGTCCATGGTTCTGGCCATATACTGGGGGGACGGGGACGACTCCCATTAACCCCTGACTATACCGGGGATACGCTTATCACAATGCCTTACTGGTCTGTGCTGAAGCAGGGCATTCTGGCAGCCAAGTGGCTTGACCTTTATTAGTGAGCCTGGTTACCCCCTCTCGGAACCACAGACTTAGAAATCGCCAGCTCATATACAGTGCATAAAATACATTTATATATATATACCCTTATTCACCATTTTAATAAAAAATATCACAAAATTCTTCTAAGTCCCTCGGGAAGAGTGAAAGACGCGCACGTTCATTTACAGAGCTCCTAGACCTTCCTATAAGAAGTTAGCCAAAAAGTAGCTTCGAAAAACGCTTAGGTTAAGTTTCAGAGTTGCTTCTAATGTACCGAAGCTGGAATTAGACATAATTTCACTCTCACAACATTATGGCTGGTTGGAGACAGTCCGAACCACAAGTACTGGGTCCATGGTTCTGGGCGTATACTGGGGGGACGGGGACGACTCCCATTAACCCCTGACTATACCGGGGATACGCTTATCACAATGCCTTACTGGTCTGTGCTGAAGCAGGGCATTCTGGCAGCCAAGTGGCTTGACCTTTATTAGTGAGCCTGGTTACAACCTCTCGGAACCACAAACTTAGAAATCGCCAGCTCATATACAGTGCATAAAATATATTTATATATATATACCCTTATACACCATTTTAATAAAAAATATCACAAAATTCTTCTAAGTCCCTCGGGAAGAGTTAAAGACGCGCACGTTCATTTTCAGAGCTCCTAGACCTTCCTATAAGAAGTTAGCCAAAAAGTAGCTTCGAAAAACGCTTAGGTTAAGTTTCAGAGTTGCTTCTAATGTACCAAAGCTGGACTTAGACATAATTTCACTCTCACAACATTATGGCTGGTTGGAGAAAGTCCGAACCACAAATACCGGGTCCATGGTTCTGGCCATATACTGGGGGGACGGGGGGGACTCCCATTAACCCCTGACTATACCGGGGATACGCGTATCACAATGCCTTACTGGTCTGTGCTGAAGCAGGGCATTCTGGCAGCCAAGTGGCTTGACCTTTATTAGTGAGCCTGGTTACCCCCTCTCGGAACCACAGACTTAGAAATCGCCAGCTCATATACAGTGCATAAAATATATTTATATACAGTATATACCCTTATATACCATTTAAATAAAAAATATCACAAAATTCTTCTAAGTCCCTCGGGAAGAGTGAAAGACGCGCACGTTCATTTTCAGAGCTCCTAGACCTTCCTATAAGAAGTTAGCCAAAAAGTAGCTTCGAAAAACGCTTAGGTTAAGTTTCAGAGTTGCTTCTAATGTACCAAAGCTGGACTTAGACATAATTTCACTCTCACAACATTATGGCTGGTTGGAGACAGTCCGAACCACAAATACCGGGTCCATGGTTCTGGCCATATACTGGGGGGACGGGGACGACTCCAATTAACCCCTGACTATACCGGGGATACGCTTATCACAATGCCTTACTGGTCTGTGCTGAAGCAGGGCATTCTGGCAGCCAAGTGGCTTGACCTTTATTAGTGAGCCTGGTTACCCCCTCTCGGAACCACAGACTTAGAAATCGCCAGCTCATATACAGTGCATAAAATAAATTTATATATATATACCCTTATTCACCATTTTAATAAAAAATATCACAAAATTCTTCTAAGTCCCACGGGAAGAGTTAAAGACGCGCACGTTCATTTTCAGAGCTCCTAGACCTTCCTATAAGAAGTTAGCCAAAAAGTAGCTTCGAAAAACGCTTAGGTTAAGTTTCAGAGTTGCTTCTAATGTACCAAAGCTGGACTTAGACATAATTTCACTCTCACAACATTATGGCTGGTTGGAGAAAGTCCGAACCACAAATACCGGGTCCATGGTTCTGGCCATATACTGGGGGGACGGGGGGGGACTCCCATTAACCCCTGACTATACCGGGGAAACGCGTATCACAATGCCTTACTGGTCTGTGCTGAAGCAGGGCATTCTGGCAGCCAAGTGGCTTGACCATTATTAGTGAGCCTGGTTACCCCCTCTCGGAACCACAGACTTAGAAATCGCTAGCTCATATACAGTGCATAAAATATATTTATATACAGTATATACCCTTATACACCATTTAAATAAAAAATATCACAAAATTCTTCTAAGTCCCTCGGGAAGAGTGAAAGACGCGCACGTTCATTTTCAGAGCTCCTAGACCTTCCTATAAGAAGTTAGCCAAAAAGTAGCTTCGAAAAACGCTTAGGTTAAGTCTCAGAGTTGCTTCTCATGTACCAAAGTTGGACTTAGACATAATTTCACTCTCACAACATTATGGCTGGTTGGAGACAGTCCGAACCACAAATACAGGGTCCATGGTTCTGGGCGTATACTGGGGGGACGGGGACGACTCCCATTAACCCCTGACTATACCGGGGATACGCTTATCACAATGCCTTACTGGTCTGTGCTGAAGCAGGGCATTCTGGCAGCCAAGTGGCTTGACCTTTATTAGTGAGCCTGGTTACCCCCTCTCGGAACCACAAACTTAGAAATCGCCAGCTCATATACAGTGCATAAAATATATTTATATATATACCCTTATACACCATTTTAATAAAAAATATCACAAAATTCTTCTAAGTCCCTCGGGAAGAGTTAAAGACGCGCACGTTCATTTTCAGAGCTCCTAGACCTTCCTATAAGAAGTTAGCCAAAAAGTAGCTTCGAAAAACGCTTAGGTTAAGTTTCAGAGTGGCATCTAATGTACCGAAGCTGGACTTAGACATAATTTCACTCTCACAACATTATGGCTGGTTGGAGACAGTCCGAACCACAAATACCGGGTCCATGGTTCTGGCCATATACTGGGGGGACGGGGACGACTCCCATTAACCCCTGACTATACCGGGGATACGCTTATCACAATGCCTTACTGGTCTGTGCTGAAGCAGGGCATTCTGGCAGCCAAGTGGCTTGACCTTTATTAGTGAGCCTGGTTACCCCCTCTCGGAACCACAGACTTAGAAATCGCCAGCTCATATACAGTGCATAAAATATATTTATATACAGTATATACCCTTATACACCATTTAAATAAAAAATATCACAAAATTCTTCTAAGTCCCTCGGGAAGAGTGAAAGACGCGCACGTTCATTTTCAGAGCTCCTAGACCTTCCTATAAGAAGTTAGCCAAAAAGTAGCTTCGAAAAACGCTTAGGTTAAGTTTCAGAGTTGCTTCTAATGTAACAAAGCTGGACTTAGACATAATTTCACTCTCACAACATTATGGCTGGTTGGAGACAGTCCGAACCACAATTACCGGGTCCATGGTTCTGGGCGTATACTGGGGGGACGGGGACGACTCCCATTAACCCCTGACTATACCGGGGATACGCTTATCACAATGCCTTTCTGGTCTGTGCTGAAGCAGGGCATTCTGGCAGCCAAGTGGCTTGACCTTTATTAGTGAGCCTGGTTACCCCCTCTCGGAACCACAGACTTAGAAATCGCCAGCTCATATACAGTGCATAAAATATATTTATACAGTATATATACCCTTATACACCATTTTAATAAAAAATATCACAAAATTCTTCTAAGACCCTCGGGAAGAGTGAAAGACGCGCACATTCATTTTCAGAGCTCCTAGACCTTCCTATAAGAAGTTAGCCAAAAAGTAGCTTCGAAAAACGGTTAGGTTAAGTTTCAGAGTTTCTTCTAATGTACCGAAGCTGGAATTAGACATAATTTCACTCTCACAACATTATGGCTGGTTGGAGACAGTCCGAACCACAAGTACTGGGTCCATGGTTCTGGGCGTATACTGGGGGGACGGGGACGACTCCCATTAACCCCTGACTATACCGGGGATACGCTTATCACAATGCCTTACTGGTCTGTGCTGAAGCAGGGCATTCTGGCAGCCAAGTTGCTTGACCTTTATTAGTGAGCCTGGTTACCCCCTCTCGGAACCACAGACTTAGAAATCGCCAGCTCATATACAGTGCATAAAATATATTTATATATATACCCTTATACACCATTTTAATAAAAAATATCACAAAATTCTTCTAAGTCCCTCGGGAAGAGTGAAAGACGCGCACGTTCATTTTCAGAGCTCCTAGACCTTCCTATAAGAAGTTAGCCAAAAAGTAGCTTCGAAAAACGCTTAGGTTAAGTCTCAGAGTTGCATCTAATGTACCGAAGCTGGACTTAGACATAATTTCACTCTCACAACATTATGGCTGGTTGGAGACAGTCCGAACCACAAATACCGGGTCCATGGTTCTGGCCATATACTGGGGGGACGGGGACGACTCCCATTAACCCCTGACTATACCGGGGATACGCTTATCACAATGCCTTACTGGTCTGTGCTGAAGCAGGGCATTCTGGCAGCCAAGTTGCTTGACCTTTATTAGTGAGCCTGGTGACCCCCTCTCGGAACCACAGACTTAGAAATCGCCAGCTCATATACAGTGCATAAAATATATTTATATATATACCCTTATACACCATTTTAATAAAAAATATCACAAAATTCTACTAAGTCCCTCGGGAAGAGTGAAAGACGCGCACGTTCATTTTCTGAGCTCCTAGACCTTCCTATAAGAAGTTAGCCAAAAAGTAGCTTCGAAAAACGCTTAGGTTAAGTCTCAGAGTTGCATCTAATGTACCGAAGCTGGACTTAGACATAATTTCACTCTCACAACATTATGGCTGGTTGGAGACAGTCCGAACCACAAATACCGGGTCCATGGTTCTGGCCATATACTGGGGGGACGGGGACGACTCCCATTAACCCCTGACTATACCGGGGATACGCTTATCACAATGCCTTACTGGTCTGTGCTGAAGCAGGGCATTCTGGCAGCCAAGTGGCTTGACCTTTATTAGTGAGCCTGGTTACCCCCTCTCGGAACCACAGACTTAGAAATCGCCCGCTCATATACAGTGCATAAAATAAATTTATATATATATACCCTTATACACCATTTTAATAAAAAATATCACAAAATTCTTCTAAGACCCTCGGGAAGAGTGAAAGACGCGCACATTCATTTTCAGAGCTCCTAGACCTTCCTATAAGAAGTTAGCCAAAAAGTAGCTTCGAAAAACGGTTAGGTTAAGTTTCAGAGTTTCTTCTAATGTACCGAAGCTGGAATTAGACATAATTTCACTCTCACAACATTATGGCTGGTTGGAGACAGTCCGAACCACAAGTACTGGGTCCATGGTTCTGGGCGTATACTGGGGGGATGGGGACGACTCCCATTAACCCCTGACTATACCGGGGATACGCTTATCACAATACCTTACTGGTCTGTGCTGAAGCAGGGCATTCTGGCAGCCAAGTTGCTTGACCTTTATTAGTGAGCCTGGTTACCCCCTCTCGGAACCACAGACTTAGAAATCGCCAGCTCATATACAGTGCATAAAATATATTTATATATATACCCTTATACACCATTTTAATAAAAAATATCACAAAATTCTTCTAAGTCCCTCGGGAAGAGTGAAAGACGCGCACGTTCATTTTCAGAGCTCCTAGACCTTCCTATAAGAAGTTAGCCAAAAAGTAGCTTCGAAAAACGCTTAGGTTAAGTTTCAGAGTTGCTTCTAATGTACCGAAGCTGGACTTAGACATAATTTCACTCTCACAACATTATGGCTGGTTGGAGACAGTCCGAACCACAAATACCGGGTCCATGGTTCTGGCAATATACTGGGGGGACAGGGTCGACTCCCATTAACCCCTGACTATACCGGGGATACGCTTATCACAATGCCTTACTGGTCTGTGCTGAAGCAGGGCATTCTGGCAGCCAAGTTGCTTGACCTTTATTAGTGAGCCTGGTTACCCCCTCTCGGAACCACAGACTTAGAAATCGCCAGCTCATATACAGTGCATAAAATATATTTATATATATACCCTTATACACCATTTTAATAAAAAATATCACAAAATTCTTCTAAGTCCCTCGGGAAGAGTGAAAGACGCGCACGTTCATTTTCAGAGCTCCTAGACCTTCCTATAAGAAGTTAGCCAAAAAGTAGCTTCGAAAAACGCTTAGGTTAAGTTTCAGAGTTGCATCTAATGTACCGAAGCTGGACTTAGACATAATTTCACTCTCACAACATTATGGCTGGTTGGAGACAGTCCGAACCACAAGTACTGGGTCCATGGTTCTGGGCGTATACTGGGGGGACGGGGACGACTCCCATTAACCCCTGACTATACCGGGGATACGCTTATCACAATGCCTTACTGGTCTGTGCTGAAGCAGGGCATTCTGGCAGCCAAGTGGCTTGACCTTTATTAGTGAGCCTGGTTACCCCCTCTCGGAACCACAGACTTAGAAATCGCCCGCTCATATACAGTGCATAAAATAAATTTATATATATATACCCTTATACACCATTTTAATAAAAAATATCACAAAATTCTTCTAAGTTCCTCGGGAAGAGTGAAAGACGCGCACGTTCATTTTCAGAGCTCCTAGACCTTCCTATAAGAAGTTAGCCAAAAAGTAGCTTCGAAAAACGCTTAGGTTAAGTTTCAGAGTTGCTTCTAATGTACCGAAGCTGGACTTAGACATAATTTCACTCTCACAACATTATGGCTGGTTGGAGACAGTCCGAACCACAAATACCGGGTCCATGGTTCTGGCAATATACTGGGGGGACAGGGTCGACTCCCATTAACCCCTGACTATACCGGGGATACGCTTATCACAATGCCTTACTGGTCTGTGCTGAAGCAGGGCATTCTGGCAGCCAAGTTGCTTGACCTTTATTAGTGAGCCTGGTTACCCCCTCTCGGAACCACAGACTTAGAAATCGCCAGCTCATATACAGTGCATAAAATATATTTATATATATACCCTTATACACCATTTTAATAAAAAATATCACAAAATTCTTCTAAGTCCCTCGGGAAGAGTGAAAGACGCGCACGTTCATTTTCAGAGCTCCTAGACCTTCCTATAAGAAGTTAGCCAAAAAGTAGCTTCGAAAAACGCTTAGGTTAAGTTTCAGAGTTGCATCTAATGTACCGAAGCTGGACTTAGACATAATTTCACTCTCACAACATTATGGCTGGTTGGAGACAGTCCGAACCACAAGTACTGGGTCCATGGTTCTGGGCGTATACTGGGGGGACGGGGACGACTCCCATTAACCCCTGACTATACCGGGGATACGCTTATCACAATGCCTTACTGGTCTGTGCTGAAGCAGGGCATTCTGGCAGCCAAGTTGCTTGACTTTTATTAGTGAGCCTGGTTACCCCCTCTCGGAACCACAGACTTAGAAATCGCCAGCTCATATACAGTGCATAAAATATATTTATATATATACCCTTATACACCATTTTAATAAAAAATATCACAAAATTCTTCTAAGTCCCTCGGGAAGAGTTAAAGACGCGCACGTTCATTTTCAGAGCTCCTAGACCTTCCTATAAGAAGTTAGCCAAAAAGTAGCTTCGAAAAACGCTTAGGTTAAGTTTCAGAGTTGCATCTAATGTACCGAAGCTGTCCTTAGACATAATTTCACTCTCACAACATTATGGCTGGTTGGAGACAGTCCGAACCACAAATACCGGGTCCATGGTTTTGGCCATATACTGGGGGGACGGGGACGACTCCCATTAACCCCTGACTATACCGGGGATACGCTTATCACAATGCCTTACTGGTCTGTGCTGAAGCAGGGCATTCTGGCAGCCAAGTTGCTTGACCTTTATTAGTGAGCCTGGTTACCCCCTCTCGGAACCACAGACTTAGAAATCGCCAGCTCATATACAGTGCATAAAATATATTTATATATATACCCTTATACACCATTTTAATAAAAAATATCACAAAATTCTTCTAAGTCCCTCGGGAAGAGTGAAAGACGCGCACGTTCATTTTCAGAGCTCCTAGACCTTCCTATAAGAAGTTAGCCAAAAAGTAGCTTCGAAAAACGCTTAGGTTAAGTCTCAGAGTTGCATCTAATGTACCGAAGCTGGACTTAGACATAATTTCACTCTCACAACATTATGGCTGGTTGGAGACAGTCCGAACCACAAATACCGGGTCCATGGTTCTGGCCATATACTGGGGGGACGGGGACGACTCCCATTAACCCCTGACTATACCGGGGATACGCTTATCACAATGCCTTACTGGTCTGTGCTGAAGCAGGGCATTCTGGCAGCCAAGTTGCTTGACCTTTATTAGTGAGCCTGGTTACCCCCTCTCGGAACCACAGACTTAGAAATCGCCAGCTCATATACAGTGCATAAAATATATTTATATATATACCCTTATACACCATTTTAATAAAAAATATCACAACATTCTTCTAAGTCCCTCGGGAAGAGTGAAAGACGCGCACGTTCATTTTCAGAGCTCCTAGACCTTCCTATAAGAAGTTAGCCAAAAAGTAGCTTCGAAAAACGCTTAGGTTAAGTTTCAGAGTTGCATCTAATGTACCGAAGCTGGACTTAGACATAATTTCACTCTCACAACATTATGGCTGGTTGGAGACAGTCCGAACCACAAATACCGGGTCCATGGTTCTGGCCATATACTGGGGGGACGGGGACGACTCCCATTAACCCCTGACTATACCGGGGATACGCTTATCACAATGCCTTACTGGTCTGTGCTGAAGCAGGGCATTCTGGCAGCCAAGTGGCTTGACCTTTATTAGTGAGCCTGGTTACCCCCTCTCGGAACCACAGACTTAGAAATCGCCAGCTCATATACAGTGAATAAAATAAATGTATATATATATACCCTTATACACCATTTTAATAAAAAATATCACAAAATTCTTCTAAGTCCCTCGGGAAGAGTGAAAGACGCGCACGTTCATTTTCAGAGCTCCTAGACCTTCCTATAAGAAGTTAGCCAAAAAGTAGCTTCGAAAAACGCTTAGGTTAAGTCTCAGAGTTGCATCTAATGTACCGAAGCTGGACTTAGACATAATTTCACTCTCACAACATTATGGCTGGTTGGAGACAGTCCGAACCACAAATACCGGGTCCATGGTTCTGGCCATATACTGGGGGGACGGGGACGACTCCCATTAACCCCTGACTATACCGGGGATACGCTTATCACAATGCCTTACTGGTCTGTGCTGAAGCAGGGCATTCTGGCAGCCAAGTTGCTTGACCTTTATTAGTGAGCCTGGTTACCCCCTCTCGGAACCACAGACTTAGAAATCGCCAGCTCATATACAGTGCATAAAATATATTTATATATATACCCTTATACACCATTTTAATAAAAAATATCACAACATTCTTCTAAGTCCCTCGGGAAGAGTGAAAGACGCGCACGTTCATTTTCAGAGCTCCTAGACCTTCCTATAAGAAGTTAGCCAAAAAGTAGCTTCGAAAAACGCTTAGGTTAAGTTTCAGAGTTGCATCTAATGTACCGAAGCTGGACTTAGACATAATTTCACTCTCACAACATTATGGCTGGTTGGAGACAGTCCGAACCACAAATACCGGGTCCATGGTTCTGGCCATATACTGGGGGGACGGGGACGACTCCCATTAACCCCTGACTATACCGGGGATACGCTTATCACAATGCCTTACTGGTCTGTGCTGAAGCAGGGCATTCTGGCAGCCAAGTGGCTTGACCTTTATTAGTGAGCCTGGTTACCCCCTCTCGGAACCACAGACTTAGAAATCGCCAGCTCATATACAGTGAATAAAATAAATGTATATATATATACCCTTATACACCATTTTAATAAAAAATATCACAAAATTCTTCTAAGTCCCTCGGGAAGAGTGAAAGACGCGCACGTTCATTTTCAGAGCTCCTAGACCTTCCTATAAGAAGTTAGCCAAAAAGTAGCTTCGAAAAACGCTTAGGTTAAGTCTCAGAGTTGCATCCAATGTACCGAAGCTGGACTTAGACATAATTTCACTCTCACAACATTATGGCTGGTTGGAGACAGTCCGAACCACAAATACCGGGTCCATGGTTCTGGCCATATACTGGGGGGACGGGGACGACTCCCATTAACCCCTGACTATACCGGGGATACGCTTATCACAATGCCTTACTGGTCTGTGCTGAAGCAGGGCATTCTGGCAGCCAAGTTGCTTGACCTTTATTAGTGAGCCTGGTTACCCCCTCTCGGAACCACAGACTTAGAAATCGCCAGCTCATATACAGTGCATAAAATATATTTATATATATACCCTTATACACCATTTTAATAAAAAATATCACAAAATTCTTCTAAGTCCCTCGAGAAGAGTGAAAGACGCGCACGTTCATTTTCAGAGCTCCTAGACCTTCCTATAAGAAGTTAGCCAAAAAGTAGCTTCGAAAAACGCTTAGGTTAAGTTTCAGAGTTGCTTCTAATGTACCGAAGCTGGACTTAGACATAATTTCACTCTCACAACATTATGGCTGGTTGGAGACAGTCCGAACCACAAATACCGGGTCCATGGTTCTGGCCATATACTGGGGGGACAGGGACGACTCCAATTAACCCCTGACTATACCGGGGATACGCTTATCACAATGCCTTACTGGTCTGTGCTGAAGCAGGGCATTCTGGCAGCCAAGTTGCTTGACCTTTATTAGTGAGCCTGGTTACCCCCTCTCGGAACCACAGACTTAGAAATCGCCAGCTCATATACAGTGCATAAAATATATTTATATATATACCCTTATACACCATTTTAATAAAAAATATCACAAAATTCTTCTAAGTCCCTCGGGAAGAGTGAAAGACGCGCACGTTCATTTTCAGAGCTCCTAGACCTTCCTATAAGAAGTTAGCCAAAAAGTAGCTTCGAAAAACGCTTAGGTTAAGTTTCAGAGTTGCATCTAATGTACCGAAGCTGGACTTAGACATAATTTCACTCTCACAACATTATGGCTGGTTGGAGACAGTCCGAACCACAAATACCGGGTCCATGGTTCTGGCCATATACTGGGGGGACAGGGACGACTCCAATTAACCCCTGACTATACCGGGGATACGCTTATCACAATGCCTTACTGGTCTGTGCTGAAGCAGGGCATTCTGGCAGCCAAGTTGCTTGACCTTTATTAGTGAGCCTGGTTACCCCCTCTCGGAACCACAGACTTAGAAATCGCCAGCTCATATACAGTGCATAAAATATATTTATATATATACCCTTATACACCATTTTAATAAAAAATATCACAAAATTCTTCTAAGTCCCTCGGGAAGAGTGAAAGACGCGCACGTTCATTTTCAGAGCTCCTAGACCTTCCTATAAGAAGTTAGCCAAAAAGTAGCTTCGAAAAACGCTTAGGTTAAGTTTCAGAGTTGCATCTAATGTACCGAAGCTGGACTTAGACATAATTTCACTCTCACAACATTATGGCTGTTTGGAGACAGTCCGAACCACAAATACCGGGTCCATGGTTCTGGCCATATACTGGGGGGACGGGGACGACTCCCATTAACCCCTGACTATACCGGGGATACGCTTATCACAATGCCTTACTGGTCTGTGCTGAAGCAGGGCATTCTGGCAGCCAAGTGGCTTGACCTTTATTAGTGAGCCTGGTTACCCCCTCTCGGAACCACAGACTTAGAAATCGCCAGCTCATATACAGTGAATAAAATAAATGTATATATATATACCCTTATACACCATTTTAATAAAAAATATCACAACATTCTTCTAAGTCCCTCGGGAAGAGTGAAAGACGCGCACGTTCATTTTCAGAGCTCCTAGACCTTCCTATAAGAAGTTAGCCAAAAAGTAGCTTCGAAAAACGCTTAGGTTAAGTTTCAGAGTTGCATCTAATGTACCGAAGCTGGACTTAGACATAATTTCACTCTCACAACATTATGGCTGGTTGGAGACAGTCCGAACCACAAATACCGGGTCCATGGTTCTGGCCATATACTGGGGGGACGGGGACGACTCCCATTAACCCCTGACTATACCGGGGATACGCTTATCACAATGCCTTACTGGTCTGTGCTGAAGCAGGGCATTCTGGCAGCCAAGTGGCTTGACCTTTATTAGTGAGCCTGGTTACCCCCTCTCGGAACCACAGACTTAGAAATCGCCAGCTCATATACAGTGAATAAAATAAATGTATATATATACCCTTATACACCATTTTAATAAAAAATATCACAAAATTCTTCTAAGTCCCTCGGGAAGAGTGAAAGACGCGCACGTTCATTTTCAGAGCTCCTAGACCTTCCTATAAGAAGTTAGCCAAAAAGTAGCTTCGAAAAACGCTTAGGTTAAGTTTCAGAGTTGCATCTAATGTACCGAAGCTGGACTTAGACATAATTTCACTCTCACAACATTATGGCTGGTTGGAGACAGTCCGAACCACAAATACCGGGTCCATGGTTCTGGCCATATACTGGGGGGACAGGGACGACTCCAATTAACCCCTGACTATACCGGGGATACGCTTATCACAATGCCTTACTGGTCTGTGCTGAAGCAGGGCATTCTGGCAGCCAAGTTGCTTGACCTTTATTAGTGAGCCTGGTTACCCCCTCTCGGAACCACAGACTTAGAAATCGCCAGCTCATATACAGTGCATAAAATATATTTATATATATACCCTTATACACCATTTTAATAAAAAATATCACAAAATTCTTCTAAGTCCCTCGGGAAGAGTGAAAGACGCGCACGTTCATTTTCAGAGCTCCTAGACCTTCCTATAAGAAGTTAGCCAAAAAGTAGCTTCGAAAAACGCTTAGGTTAAGTTTCAGAGTTGCATCTAATGTACCGAAGCTGGACTTAGACATAATTTCACTCTCACAACATTATGGCTGTTTGGAGACAGTCCGAACCACAAATACCGGGTCCATGGTTCTGGCCATATACTGGGGGGACGGGGACGACTCCCATTAACCCCTGACTATACCGGGGATACGCTTATCACAATGCCTTACTGGTCTGTGCTGAAGCAGGGCATTCTGGCAGCCAAGTTGCTTGACCTTTATTAGTGAGCCTGGTTACCCCCTCTCGGAACCACAGACTTAGAAATCGCCAGCTCATATACAGTGCATAAAATATATTTATATATATACCCTTATACACCATTTTAATAAAAAATATCACAACATTCTTCTAAGTCCCTCGGGAAGAGTGAAAGACGCGCACGTTCATTTTCAGAGCTCCTAGACCTTCCTATAAGAAGTTAGCCAAAAAGTAGCTTCGAAAAACGCTTAGGTTAAGTTTCAGAGTTGCATCTAATGTACCGAAGCTGGACTTAGACATAATTTCACTCTCACAACATTATGGCTGGTTGGAGACAGTCCGAACCACAAATACCGGGTCCATGGTTCTGGCCATATACTGGGGGGACGGGGACGACTCCCATTAACCCCTGACTATACCGGGGATACGCTTATCACAATGCCTTACTGGTCTGTGCTGAAGCAGGGCATTCTGGCAGCCAAGTGGCTTGACCTTTATTAGTGAGCCTGGTTACCCCCTCTCGGAACCACAGACTTAGAAATCGCCAGCTCATATACAGTGAATAAAATAAATGTATATATATATACCCTTATACACCATTTTAATAAAAAATATCACAAAATTCTTCTAAGTCCCTCGGGAAGAGTGAAAGACGCGCACGTTCATTTTCAGAGCTCCTAGACCTTCCTATAAGAAGTTAGCCAAAAAGTAGCTTCGAAAAACGCTTAGGTTAAGTCTCAGAGTTGCATCTAATGTACCGAAGCTGGACTTAGACATAATTTCACTCTCACAACATTATGGCTGGTTGGAGACAGTCCGAACCACAAATACCGGGTCCATGGTTCTGGCCATATACTGGGGGGACGGGGACGACTCCCATTAACCCCTGACTATACCGGGGATACGCTTATCACAATGCCTTACTGGTCTGTGCTGAAGCAGGGCATTCTGGCAGCCAAGTGGCTTGACCTTTATTAGTGAGCCTGGTTACCCCCTCTCGGAACCACAGACTTAGAAATCGCCAGCTCATATACAGTGAATAAAATAAATGTATATATATATACCCTTATACACCATTTTAATAAAAAATATCACAAAATTCTTCTAAGTCCCTCGGGAAGAGTGAAAGACGCGCACGTTCATTTTCAGAGCTCCTAGACCTTCCTATAAGAAGTTAGCCAAAAAGTAGCTTCGAAAAACGCTTAGGTTAAGTCTCAGAGTTGCATCTAATGTACCGAAGCTGGACTTAGACATAATTTCACTCTCACAACATTATGGCTGGTTGGAGACAGTCCGAACCACAAATACCGGGTCCATGGTTCTGGCCATATACTGGGGGGACGGGGACGACTCCCATTAACCCCTGACTATACCGGGGATACGCTTATCACAATGCCTTACTGGTCTGTGCTGAAGCAGGGCATTCTGGCAGCCAAGTTGCTTGACCTTTATTAGTGAGCCTGGTTACCCCCTCTCGGAACCACAGACTTAGAAATCGCCAGCTCATATACAGTGCATAAAATATATTTATATATATACCCTTATACACCATTTTAATAAAAAATATCACAACATTCTTCTAAGTCCCTCGGGAAGAGTGAAAGACGCGCACGTTCATTTTCAGAGCTCCTAGACCTTCCTATAAGAAGTTAGCCAAAAAGTAGCTTCGAAAAACGCTTAGGTTAAGTTTCAGAGTTGCATCTAATGTACCGAAGCTGGACTTAGACATAATTTCACTCTCACAACATTATGGCTGGTTGGAGACAGTCCGAACCACAAATACCGGGTCCATGGTTCTGGCCATATACTGGGGGGACGGGGACGACTCCCATTAACCCCTGACTATACCGGGGATACGCTTATCACAATGCCTTACTGGTCTGTGCTGAAGCAGGGAATTCTGGCAGCCAAGTGGCTTGACCTTTATTAGTGAGCCTGGTTACCCCCTCTCGGAACCACAGACTTAGAAATCGCCAGCTCATATACAGTGAATAAAATAAATGTATATATATATACCCTTATACACCATTTTAATAAAAAATATCACAAAATTCTTCTAAGTCCCTCGGGAAGAGTGAAAGACGCGCACGTTCATTTTCAGAGCTCCTAGACCTTCCTATAAGAAGTTAGCCAAAAAGTAGCTTCGAAAAACGCTTAGGTTAAGTCTCAGAGTTGCATCTAATGTACCGAAGCTGGACTTAGACATAATTTCACTCTCACAACATTATGGCTGGTTGGAGACAGTCCGAACCACAAATACCGGGTCCATGGTTCTGGCCATATACTGGGGGGACGGGGACGACTCCCATTAACCCCTGACTATACCGGGGATACGCTTATCACAATGCCTTACTGGTCTGTGCTGAAGCAGGGCATTCTGGCAGCCAAGTTGCTTGACCTTTATTAGTGAGCCTGGTTACCCCCTCTCGGAACCACAGACTTAGAAATCGCCAGCTCATATACAGTGCATAAAATATATTTATATATATACCCTTATACACCATTTTAATAAAAAATATCACAAAATTCTTCTAAGTCCCTCGAGAAGAGTGAAAGACGCGCACGTTCATTTTCAGAGCTCCTAGACCTTCCTATAAGAAGTTAGCCAAAAAGTAGCTTCGAAAAACGCTTAGGTTAAGTTTCAGAGTTGCTTCTAATGTACCGAAGCTGGACTTAGACATAATTTCACTCTCACAACATTATGGCTGGTTGGAGACAGTCCGAACCACAAATACCGGGTCCATGGTTCTGGCCATATACTGGGGGGACAGGGACGACTCCAATTAACCCCTGACTATACCGGGGATACGCTTATCACAATGCCTTACTGGTCTGTGCTGAAGCAGGGCATTCTGGCAGCCAAGTTGCTTGACCTTTATTAGTGAGCCTGGTTACCCCCTCTCGGAACCACAGACTTAGAAATCGCCAGCTCATATACAGTGCATAAAATATATTTATATATATACCCTTATACACCATTTTAATAAAAAATATCACAAAATTCTTCTAAGTCCCTCGGGAAGAGTGAAAGACGCGCACGTTCATTTTCAGAGCTCCTAGACCTTCCTATAAGAAGTTAGCCAAAAAGTAGCTTCGAAAAACGCTTAGGTTAAGTTTCAGAGTTGCATCTAATGTACCGAAGCTGGACTTAGACATAATTTCACTCTCACAACATTATGGCTGGTTGGAGACAGTCCGAACCACAAATACCGGGTCCATGGTTCTGGCCATATACTGGGGGGACAGGGACGACTCCAATTAACCCCTGACTATACCGGGGATACGCTTATCACAATGCCTTACTGGTCTGTGCTGAAGCAGGGCATTCTGGCAGCCAAGTTGCTTGACCTTTATTAGTGAGCCTGGTTACCCCCTCTCGGAACCACAGACTTAGAAATCGCCAGCTCATATACAGTGCATAAAATATATTTATATATATACCCTTATACACCATTTTAATAAAAAATATCACAAAATTCTTCTAAGTCCCTCGGGAAGAGTGAAAGACGCGCACGTTCATTTTCAGAGCTCCTAGACCTTCCTATAAGAAGTTAGCCAAAAAGTAGCTTCGAAAAACGCTTAGGTTAAGTTTCAGAGTTGCATCTAATGTACCGAAGCTGGACTTAGACATAATTTCACTCTCACAACATTATGGCTGTTTGGAGACAGTCCGAACCACAAATACCGGGTCCATGGTTCTGGCCATATACTGGGGGGACGGGGACGACTCCCATTAACCCCTGACTATACCGGGGATACGCTTATCACAATGCCTTACTGGTCTGTGCTGAAGCAGGGCATTCTGGCAGCCAAGTGGCTTGACCTTTATTAGTGAGCCTGGTTACCCCCTCTCGGAACCACAGACTTAGAAATCGCCAGCTCATATACAGTGAATAAAATAAATGTACTGTATATATATATACCCTTATACACCATTTTAATAAAAAATATCACAAAATTCTTCTAAGTCCCTCGGGAAGAGTGAAAGACGCGCACGTTCATTTTCAGAGCTCCTAGACCTTCCTATAAGAAGTTAGCCAAAAAGTAGCTTCGAAAAACGCTTAGGTTAAGTCTCAGAGTTGCATCTAATGTACCGAAGCTGGACTTAGACATAATTTCACTCTCACAACATTATGGCTGGTTGGAGACAGTCCGAACCACAAATACCGGGTCCATGGTTCTGGCCATATACTGGGGGGACGGGGACGACTCCCATTAACCCCTGACTATACCGGGGATACGCTTATCACAATGCCTTACTGGTCTGTGCTGAAGCAGGGCATTCTGGCAGCCAAGTTGCTTGACCTTTATTAGTGAGCCTGGTTACCCCCTCTCGGAACCACAGACTTAGAAATCGCCAGCTCATATACAGTGCATAAAATATATTTATATATATACCCTTATACACCATTTTAATAAAAAATATCACAACATTCTTCTAAGTCCCTCGGGAAGAGTGAAAGACGCGCACGTTCATTTTCAGAGCTCCTAGACCTTCCTATAAGAAGTTAGCCAAAAAGTAGCTTCGAAAAACGCTTAGGTTAAGTTTCAGAGTTGCATCTAATGTACCGAAGCTGGACTTAGACATAATTTCACTCTCACAACATTATGGCTGGTTGGAGACAGTCCGAACCACAAATACCGGGTCCATGGTTCTGGCCATATACTGGGGGGACGGGGACGACTCCCATTAACCCCTGACTATACCGGGGATACGCTTATCACAATGCCTTACTGGTCTGTGCTGAAGCAGGGCATTCTGGCAGCCAAGTGGCTTGACCTTTATTAGTGAGCCTGGTTACCCCCTCTCGGAACCACAGACTTAGAAATCGCCAGCTCATATACAGTGAATAAAATAAATGTATATATATATACCCTTATACACCATTTTAATAAAAAATATCACAAAATTCTTCTAAGTCCCTCGGGAAGAGTGAAAGACGCGCACGTTCATTTTCAGAGCTCCTAGACCTTCCTATAAGAAGTTAGCCAAAAAGTAGCTTCGAAAAACGCTTAGGTTAAGTCTCAGAGTTGCATCTAATGTACCGAAGCTGGACTTAGACATAATTTCACTCTCACAACATTATGGCTGGTTGGAGACAGTCCGAACCACAAATACCGGGTCCAAGGTTCTGGCCATATACTGGGGGGACGGGGACGACTCCCATTAACCCCTGACTATACCGGGGATACGCTTATCACAATGCCTTACTGGTCTGTGCTGAAGCAGGGCATTCTGGCAGCCAAGTTGCTTGACCTTTATTAGTGAGCCTGGTTACCCCCTCTCGGAACCACAGACTTAGAAATCGCCAGCTCATATACAGTGCATAAAATATATTTATATATATACCCTTATACACCATTTTAATAAAAAATATCACAAAATTCTTCTAAGTCCCTCGAGAAGAGTGAAAGACGCGCACGTTCATTTTCAGAGCTCCTAGACCTTCCTATAAGAAGTTAGCCAAAAAGTAGCTTCGAAAAACGCTTAGGTTAAGTTTCAGAGTTGCTTCTAATGTACCGAAGCTGGACTTAGACATAATTTCACTCTCACAACATTATGGCTGGTTGGAGACAGTCCGAACCACAAATACCGGGTCCATGGTTCTGGCCATATACTGGGGGGACAGGGACGACTCCAATTAACCCCTGACTATACCGGGGATACGCTTATCACAATGCCTTACTGGTCTGTGCTGAAGCAGGGCATTCTGGCAGCCAAGTTGCTTGACCTTTATTAGTGAGCCTGGTTACCCCCTCTCGGAACCACAGACTTAGAAATCGCCAGCTCATATACAGTGCATAAAATATATTTATATATATACCCTTATACACCATTTTAATAAAAAATATCACAAAATTCTTCTAAGTCCCTCGGGAAGAGTGAAAGACGCGCACGTTCATTTTCAGAGCTCCTAGACCTTCCTATAAGAAGTTAGCCAAAAAGTAGCTTCGAAAAACGCTTAGGTTAAGTTTCAGAGTTGCTTCTAATGTACCGAAGCTGGACTTAGACATAATTTCACTCTCACAACATTATGGCTGGTTGGAGACAGTCCGAACCACAAATACCGGGTCCATGGTTCTGGCCATATACTGGGGGGACAGGGACGACTCCAATTAACCCCTGACTATACCGGGGATACGCTTATCACAATGCCTTACTGGTCTGTGCTGAAGCAGGGCATTCTGGCAGCCAAGTTGCTTGACCTTTATTAGTGAGCCTGGTTACCCCCTCTCGGAACCACAGACTTAGAAATCGCCAGCTCATATACAGTGCATAAAATATATTTATATATATACCCTTATACACCATTTTAATAAAAAATATCACAAAATTCTTCTAAGTCCCTCGGGAAGAGTGAAAGACGCGCACGTTCATTTTCAGAGCTCCTAGACCTTCCTATAAGAAGTTAGCCAAAAAGTAGCTTCGAAAAACGCTTAGGTTAAGTTTCAGAGTTGCATCTAATGTACCGAAGCTGGACTTAGACATAATTTCACTCTCACAACATTATGGCTGTTTGGAGACAGTCCGAACCACAAATACCGGGTCCATGGTTCTGGCCATATACTGGGGGGACGGGGACGACTCCCATTAACCCCTGACTATACCGGGGATACGCTTATCACAATGTCTTACTGGTCTGTGCTGAAGCAGGGCATTCTGGCAGCCAAGTGGCTTGACCTTTATTAGTGAGCCTGGTTACCCCCTCTCGGAACCACAGACTTAGAAATCGCCAGCTCATATACAGTGCATAAAATAAATTTATATATATATACCCTTATACACCATTTTAATAAAAAATATCACAAAATTCTTCTAAGTCCCTCGGGAAGAGTGAAAGACGCGCACGTTCATTTTCAGAGCTCCTAGACCTTCCTATAAGAAGTTAGCCAAAAAGTAGCTTCGAAAAACGCTTAGGTTAAGTTTCAGAGTTGCTTCTAATGTACCGAAGCTGGAATTAGACATAATTTCACTCTCACAACATTATGGCTGGTTGGAGACAGTCCGAACCACAAGTACTGGGTCCATGGTTCTGGGCGTATACTGGGGGGACGGGGACGACTCCCATTAACCCCTGACTATACCGGGGATACGCTTATCACAATGCCTTTCTGGTCTGTGCTGAAGCAGGGCATTCTGGCAGCCAATTGGCTTGACTTTTATTAGTGAGCCTGGTTACCTCCTCTCGGAACCACAGACTTAGAAATCGCCAGCTCATATACAGTGCATAAAATATATTTATATATATACCCTTATACACCATTTTAATAAAAAATATCACAAAATTCTTCTAAGTCCCTCGGGAAGAGTGAAAGACGCGCACGTTCATTTTCAGAGCTCCTAGACCTTCCTATAAGAAGTTAGCCAAAAAGTAGCTTCGAAAAACGCTTAGGTTAAGTTTCAGAGTTGCTTCTAATGTACCGAAGCTGGACTTAGACATAATTTCACTCTCACAACATTATGGCTGGTTGGAGACAGTCCGAACCACAAATACCGGGTCCATGGTTCTGGCCATATACTGGGGGGACAGGGACGACTCCCATTAACCCCTGACTATACCGGGGATACGCTTATCACAATGCCTTACTGGTCTGTGCTGAAGCAGGGCATTCTGGCAGCCAAGTTGCTTGACCTTTATTAGTGAGCCTGGTTACCCCCTCTCGGAACCACAGACTTAGAAATCGCCAGCTCATATACATTGCATAAAATATATTTATATATATACCCTTATACACCATTTTAATAAAAAATATCACAAAATTCTTCTAAGTCCCTCGGGAAGAGTGAAAGACGCGCACGTTCATTTTCAGAGCTCCTAGACCTTCCTATAAGAAGTTAGCCAAAAAGTAGCTTCGAAAAACGCTTAGGTTAAGTTTCAGAGTTGCATCTAATGTACCGAAGCTGGACTTAGACATAATTTCACTCTCACAACATTATGGCTGGTTGGAGACAGTCCGAACCACAAATACCGGGTCCATGGTTCTGGCCATATACTGGGGGGACGGGGACGACTCCCATTAACCCCTGACTATACCGGGGATACGCTTATCACAATGTCTTACTGGTCTGTGCTGAAGCAGGGCATTCTGGCAGCCAAGTGGCTTGACCTTTATTAGTGAGCCTGGTTACCCCCTCTCGGAACCACAGACTTAGAAATCGCCAGCTCATATACAGTGCATAAAATAAATTTATATATATATACCCTTATACACCATTTTAATAAAAAATATCACAAAATTCTTCTAAGTCCCTCGGGAAGAGTGAAAGACGCGCACGTTCATTTTCAGAGCTCCTAGACCTTCCTATAAGAAGTTAGCCAAAAAGTAGCTTCGAAAAACGCTTAGGTTAAGTTTCAGAGTTGCTTCTAATGTACCGAAGCTGGAATTAGACATAATTTCACTCTCACAACATTATGGCTGGTTGGAGACAGTCCGAACCACAAGTACTGGGTCCATGGTTCTGGGCGTATACTGGGGGGACGGGGACGACTCCCATTAACCCCTGACTATACCGGGGATACGCTTATCACAATGCCTTTCTGGTCTGTGCTGAAGCAGGGCATTCTGGCAGCCAATTGGCTTGACTTTTATTAGTGAGCCTGGTTACCCCCTCTCGGAACCACAGACTTAGAAATCGCCAGCTCATATACAGTGCATAAAATATATTTATATATATACCCTTATACACCATTTTAATAAAAAATATCACAAAATTCTTCTAAGTCTCTCGGGAAGAGTTAAAGACGCGCACGTTCATTTTCAGAGCTCCTAGACTTTCCTATAAGAAGTTAGTCAAAAAGTAGCTTCGAAAAACGCTTAGGTTAAGTTTCAGAGTTGCATCTAATGTACCGAAGCTGTCCTTAGACATAATTTCACTCTCACAACATTATGGCTGGTTGGAGACAGTCCGAACCACAAATACCGGGTCCATGGTTTTGGCCATATACTGGGGGGACGGGGACGACTCCCATTAACCCCTGACTATACCGGGGATACGCTTATCACAATGCCTTACTGGTCTGTGCTGAAGCAGGGCATTCTGGCAGCCAAGTTGCTTGACCTTTATTAGTGAGCCTGGTTACCCCCTCTCGGAACCACAGACTTAGAAATCGCCAGCTCATATACAGTGCATAAAATATATTTATATATATACCCTTATACACCATTTTAATAAAAAATATCACAAAATTCTTCTAAGTCCCTCGGGAAGAGTGAAAGACGCGCACGTTCATTTTCAGAGCTCCTAGACCTTCCTATAATAAGTTAGCCAAAAAGTAGCTTCGAAAAACGCTTAGGTTAAGTCTCAGAGTTGCATCTAATGTACCGAAGCTGGACTTAGACATAATTTCACTCTCACAACATTATGGCTGGTTGGAGACAGTCCGAACCACAAATACCGGGTCCATGGTTCTGGCCATATACTGGGGGGACGGGGACGACTCCCATTAACCCCTGACTATACCGAGGATACGCTTATCACAATGCCTTACTGGTCTGTGCTGAAGCAGGGCATTCTGGCAGCCAAGTGGCTTGACCTTTATTAGTGAGCCTGGTTACCCCCTCTCGGAACCACAGACTTAGAAATCGCCAGCTCATATACAGTGCATAAAATATATTTATATATATACCCTTATACACCATTTTAATAAAAAATATCACAAAATTCTTCTAAGTCCCTCGGGAAGAGTGAAAGACGCGCACGTTCATTTTCAGAGCTCCTACACCTTCCTATAAGAAGTTAGCCAAAAAGTAGCTTCGAAAAACGCTTAGGTTAAGTCTCAGAGTTGCATCTAATGTACCGAAGCTGGACTTAGACATAATTTCACTCTCACAACATTATGGCTGGTTGGAGACAGTCCGAACCACAAATACCGGGTCCATGGTTCTGGCCATATACTGGGGGGACGGGGACGACTCCCATTAACCCCTGACTATACCGGGGATACGCTTATCACAATGCCTTACTGGTCTGTGCTGAAGCAGGGCATTCTGGCAGCCAAGTTGCTTGACCTTTATTAGTGAGCCTGGTTACCCCCTCTCGGAACCACAGACTTAGAAATCGCCAGCTCATATACAGTGCATAAAATAAATTTATATATATATACCCTTATACACCATTTTAATAAAAAATATCACAAAATTCTTCTAAGTCCCTCGGGAAGAGTGAAAGACGCGCACATTCATTTTCAGAGCTCCTAGACCTTCCTATAAGAAGTTAGCCAAAAAGTAGCTTCGAAAAACGCTTAGGTTAAGTTTCAGAGTTGCTTCTAATGTACCGAAGCTGGAATTAGACATAATTTCACTCTCACAACATTATGGCTGGTTGGAGACAGTCCGAACCACAAGTACTGGGTCCATGGTTCTGGGCGTATACTGGGGGGACGGGGACGACTCCCATTAACCCCTGACTATACCGGGGATACGCTTATCACAATGCCTTACTGGTCTGTGCTGAAGCAGGGCATTCTGGCAGCCAAGTGGCTTGACCTTTATTAGTGAGCCTGGTTACCCCCTCTCGGAACCACAGACTTAGAAATCGCCAGCTCATATACAGTGCATAAAATAAATTTATATATATATACCCTTATACACCATTTTAATAAAAAATATCACAAAATTCTTCTAAGTCCCTCGGGAAGAGTGAAAGACGCGCACGTTCATTTTCAGAGCTCCTAGACCTTCCTATAAGAAGTTAGCCAAAAAGTAGCTTCGAAAAACGCTTAGGTTAAGTTTCAGAGTTGCTTCTAATGTACCGAAGCTGGACTTAGACATAATTTCACTCTCACAACATTATGGCTGGTTGGAGACAGTCCGAACCACAAATACCGGGTCCATGGTTCTGGCCATATACTGGGGGGACAGGGACGACTCCCATTAACCCCTGACTATACCGGGGATACGCTTATCACAATGCCTTACTGGTCTGTGCTGAAGCAGGGCATTCTGGCAGCCAAGTTGCTTGACCTTTATTAGTGAGCCTGGTTACCCCCTCTCGGAACCACAGACTTAGAAATCGCCAGCTCATATACAGTGCATAAAATATATTTATATATATATACCCTTATACACCATTTTAATAAAAAATATCACAAAATTCTTCTAAGTCCCTCGGGAAGAGTGAAAGACGCGCACGTTCATTTTCAGAGCTCCTAGACCTTCCTATAAGAAGTTTGCCAAAAAGTAGCTTCGAAAAACGCTTAGGTTAAGTTTCAGAGTTGCATCTAATGTACCGAAGCTGGACTTAGACATAATTTCACTCTCACAACATTATGGCTGGTTGGAGACAGTCCGAACCACAAATACCGGGTCCATGGTTCTGGCCATATACTGGGGGGACGGGGACGACTCCCATTAACCCCTGACTATACCGGGGATACGCTTATCACAATGCCTTACTGGTCTGTGCTGAAGCAGGGCATTCTGGCAGCCAAGTGGCTTGACCTTTATTAGTGAGCCTGGTTACCCCCTCTCGGAACCACAGACTTAGAAATCGCCAGCTCATATACAGTGCATAAAATAAATTTGTATATATATACCCTTATACACCATTTTAATAAAAAATATCACAAAATTCTTCTAAGTCCCTCGGGAAGAGTGAAAGACGCGCACGTTCATTTTCAGAGCTCCTAGACCTTCCTATAAGAAGTTTGCCAAAAAAAAGCTTCGAAAAACGCTTAGGTTAAGTTTCAGAGTTGCATCTAATGTACCGAAGCTGGACTTAGACATAATTTCACTCTCACAACATTATGGCTGGTTGGAGACAGTCCGAACCACAAATACCGGGTCCATGGTTCTGGCCATATACTGGGGGGACGGGGACGACTCCCATTAACCCCTGACTATACCGGGGATACGCTTATCACAATGCCTTACTGGTCTGTGCTGAAGCAGGGCATTCTGGCAGCCAAGTGGCTTGACCTTTATTAGTGAGCCTGGTTACCCCCTCTCGGAACCACAGACTTAGAAATCGCCAGCTCATATACAGTGCATAAAATAAATTTATATATATATACCCTTATACACCATTTTAATAAAAAATATCACAAAATTCTTCTAAGTCCCTCGGGAAGAGTGAAAGACGCGCACGTTCATTTTCAGAGCTCCTAGACCTTCCTATAAGAAGTTAGCCAAAAAGTAGCTTCGAAAAACGCTTAGGTTAAGTTTCAGAGTTGCTTCTAATGTACCGAAGCTGGACTTAGACATAATTTCACTCTCACAACATTATGGCTGGTTGGAGACAGTCCGAACCACAAATACCGGGTCCATGGTTCTGGCCATATACTGGGGGGACAGGGACGACTCCCATTAACCCCTGACTATACCGGGGATACGCTTATCACAATGCCTTACTGGTCTGTGCTGAAGCAGGGCATTCTGGCAGCCAAGTTGCTTGACCTTTATTAGTGAGCCTGGTTACCCCCTCTCGGAACCACAGACTTAGAAATCGCCAGCTCATATACAGTGCATAAAATATATTTATATATATATACCCTTATACACCATTTTAATAAAAAATATCACAAAATTCTTCTAAGTCCCTCGGGAAGAGTGAAAGACGCGCACGTTCATTTTCAGAGCTCCTAGACCTTCCTATAAGAAGTTTGCCAAAAAGTAGCTTCGAAAAACGCTTAGGTTAAGTTTCAGAGTTGCATCTAATGTACCGAAGCTGGACTTAGACATAATTTCACTCTCACAACATTATGGCTGGTTGGAGACAGTCCGAACCACAAATACCGGGTCCATGGTTCTGGCCATATACTGGGGGGACGGGGACGACTCCCATTAACCCCTGACTATACCGGGGATACGCTTATCACAATGCCTTACTGGTCTGTGCTGAAGCAGGGCATTCTGGCAGCCAAGTGGCTTGACCTTTATTAGTGAGCCTGGTTACCCCCTCTCGGAACCACAGACTTAGAAATCGCCAGCTCATATACAGTGCATAAAATAAATTTGTATATATATACCCTTATACACCATTTTAATAAAAAATATCACAAAATTCTTCTAAGTCCCTCGGGAAGAGTGAAAGACGCGCACGTTCATTTTCAGAGCTCCTAGACCTTCCTATAAGAAGTTAGCCAAAAAGTAGCTTCGAAAAACGCTTAGGTTAAGTTTCAGAGTTGCTTCTAATGTACCGAAGCTGGAATTAGACATAATTTCACTCTCACAACATTATGGCTGGTTGGAGACAGTCCGAACCACAAGTACTGGGTCCATGGTTCTGGGCGTATACTGGGGGGACGGGGACGACTCCCATTAACCCCTGACTATACCGGGGATACGCTTATCACAATGCCTTTCTGGTCTGTGCTGAAGCAGGGCATTCTGGCAGCCAATTGGCTTGACTTTTATTAGTGAGCCTGGTTACCCCCTCTCGGAACCACAGACTTAGAAATCGCCAGCTCATATACAGTGCATAAAATATATTTATATATATACCCTTATACACCATTTTAATAAAAAATATCACAAAATTCTTCTAAGTCCCTCGGGAAGAGTGAAAGACGCGCACGTTCATTTTGAGTGCTCCTAGACCTTCCTATAAGAAGTTAGCCAAAAAGTAGCTTCGAAAAACGCTTAGGTTAAGTTTCAGAGTTGCTTCTAATGTACCGAAGCTGGACTTAGACATAATTTCACTCTCACAACATTATGGCTGGTTGGAGACAGTCCGAACCACAAATACCGGGTCCATGGTTCTGGCCATATACTGGGGGGACAGGGACGACTCCCATTAACCCCTGACTATACCGGGGATACGCTTATCACAATGCCTTACTGGTCTGTGCTGAAGCAGGGCATTCTGGCAGCCAAGTGGCTTGACCTTTATTAGTGAGCCTGGTTACCCCCTCTCGGAACCACAGACTTAGAAATCGCCAGCTCATATACAGTGCATAAAATATATTTATATATATACCCTTATACACCATTTTAATAAAAAATATCACAAAATTCTTCTAAGTCCCTCGGGAAGAGTGAAAGACGCGCACGTTCATTTTCAGAGCTCCTACACCTTCCTATAAGAAGTTAGCCAAAAAGTAGCTTCGAAAAACGCTTAGGTTAAGTCTCAGAGTTGCATCTAATGTACCGAAGCTGGACTTAGACATAATTTCACTCTCACAACATTATGGCTGGTTGGAGACAGTCCGAACCACAAATACCGGGTCCATGGTTCTGGCCATATACTGGGGGGACGGGGACGACTCCCATTAACCCCTGACTATACCGGGGATACGCTTATCACAATGCCTTACTGGTCTGTGCTGAAGCAGGGCATTCTGGCAGCCAAGTGGCTTGACCTTTATTAGTGAGCCTGGTTACCCCCTCTCGGAACCACAGACTTAGAAATCGCCAGCTCATATACAGTGCATAAAATAAATTTATATATATATACCCTTATACACCATTTTAATAAAAAATATCACAAAATTCTTCTAAGTCCCTCGGGAAGAGTGAAAGACGCGCACGTTCATTTTCAGAGCTCCTAGACCTTCCTATAAGAAGTTAGCCAAAAAGTAGCTTCGAAAAACGCTTAGGTTAAGTTTCAGAGTTGCTTCTAATGTACCGAAGCTGGAATTAGACATAATTTCACTTTCACAACATTATGGCTTGTTGGAGACAGTCCGAACCACAAGTACTGGGTCCATGGTTCTGGGCGTATACTGGGGGGACGGGGACGACTCCCATTAACCCCTGACTATACCGGGGATACGCTTATCACAATGCCTTTCTGGTCTGTGCTGAAGCAGGGCATTCTGGCAGCCAATTGGCTTGACTTTTATTAGTGAGCCTGGTTACCCCCTCTCGGAACCACAGACTTAGAAATCGCCAGCTCATAAACAGTGCATAAAATATATTTATATATATACCCTTATACACCATTTTAATAAAAAATATCACAAAATTCTTCTAAATCCCTCGGGAAGAGTTAAAGACGCGCACGTTCATTTTCAGAGCTCCTAGACCTTCCTATAAGAAGTTAGCCAAAAAGTAGCTTCGAAAAACGCTTAGGTTAAGTTTCAGAGTTGCATCTAATGTACCGAAGCTGTCCTTAGACATAATTTCACTCTCACAACATTATGGCTGGTTGGAGACAGTCCGAACCACAAATACCGGGTCCATGGTTTTGGCCATATACTGGGGGGACGGGGACGACTCCCATTAACCCCTGACTATACCGGGGATACGCTTATCACAATGCCTTACTGGTCTGTGCTGAAGCAGGGCATTCTGGCAGCCAAGTTGCTTGACCTTTATTAGTGAGCCTGGTTACCCCCTCTCGGAACCACAGACTTAGAAATCGCCAGCTCATATACAGTGCATAAAATATATTTATATATATACCCTTATACACCATTTTAATAAAAAATATCACAAAATTCTTCTAAGTCCCTCGGGAAGAGTGAAAGACGCGCACGTTCATTTTCAGAGCTCCTAGACCTTCCTATAAGAAGTTAGCCAAAAAGTAGCTTCGAAAAACGCTTAGGTTAAGTCTCAGAGTTGCATCTAATGTACCGAAGCTGGACTTAGACATAATTTCACTCTCACAACATTATGGCTGGTTGGAGACAGTCCGAACCACAAATACCGGGTCCATGGTTTTGGCCATATACTGGGGGGACGGGGACGACTCCCATTAACCCCTGACTATACCGGGGATACGCTTATCACAATGCCTTACTGGTCTGTGCTGAAGCAGGGCATTCTGGCAGCCAAGTTGCTTGACCTTTATTAGTGAGCCTGGTTACCCCCTCTCGGAACCACAGACTTAGAAATCGCCAGCTCATATACAGTGCATAAAATATATTTATATATATACCCTTATACACCATTTTAATAAAAAATATCACAAAATTCTTCTAAGTCCCTCGGGAAGAGTGAAAGACGCGCACGTTCATTTTCAGAGCTCCTAGACCTTCCTATAAGAAGTTAGCCAAAAAGTAGCTTCGAAAAACGCTTAGGTTAAGTCTCAGAGTTGCATCTAATGTACCGAAGCTGGACTTAGACATAATTTCACTCTCACAACATTATGGCTGGTTGGAGACAGTCCGAACCACAAATACCGGGTCCATGGTTCTGGCCATATACTGGGGGGACGGGGACGACTCCCATTAACCCCTGACTATACCGAGGATACGCTTATAACAATGCCTTACTGGTCTGTGCTGAAGCAGGGCATTCTGGCAGCCAAGTGGCTTGACCTTTATTAGTGAGCCTGGTTACCCCCTCTCGGAACCACAGACTTAGAAATCGCCAGCTCATATACAGTGCATAAAATAAATTTATATATATATACCCTTATACACCATTTTAATAAAAAATATCACAAAATTCTTCTAAGTCCCTCGGGAAGAGTGAAAGACGCGCACGTTCATTTTCAGAGCTCCTAGACCTTCCTATAAGAAGTTAGCCAAAAAGTAGCTTCGAAAAACGCTTAGGTTAAGTTTCAGAGTTGCTTCTAATGTACCGAAGCTGGAATTAGACATAATTTCACTTTCACAACATTATGGCTTGTTGGAGACAGTCCGAACCACAAGTACTGGGTCCATGGTTCTGGGCGTATACTGGGGGGACGGGGACGACTCCCATTAACCCCTGACTATACCGGGGATACGCTTATCACAATGCCTTTCTGGTCTGTGCTGAAGCAGGGCATTCTGGCAGCCAATTGGCTTGACTTTTATTAGTGAGCCTGGTTACCCCCTCTCGGAACCACAGACTTAGAAATCGCCAGCTCATAAACAGTGCATAAAATATATTTATATATATACCCTTATACACCATTTTAATAAAAAATATCACAAAATTCTTCTAAATCCCTCGGGAAGAGTTAAAGACGCGCACGTTCATTTTCAGAGCTCCTAGACCTTCCTATAAGAAGTTAGCCAAAAAGTAGCTTCGAAAAACGCTTAGGTTAAGTTTCAGAGTTGCATCTAATGTACCGAAGCTGTCCTTAGACATAATTTCACTCTCACAACATTATGGCTGGTTGGAGACAGTCCGAACCACAAATACCGGGTCCATGGTTTTGGCCATATACTGGGGGGACGGGGACGACTCCCATTAACCCCTGACTATACCGGGGATACGCTTATCACAATGCCTTACTGGTCTGTGCTGAAGCAGGGCATTCTGGCAGCCAAGTTGCTTGACCTTTATTAGTGAGCCTGGTTACCCCCTCTCGGAACCACAGACTTAGAAATCGCCAGCTCATATACAGTGCATAAAATATATTTATATATATACCCTTATACACCATTTTAATAAAAAATATCACAAAATTCTTCTAAGTCCCTCGGGAAGAGTGAAAGACGCGCACGTTCATTTTCAGAGCTCCTAGACCTTCCTATAAGAAGTTAGCCAAAAAGTAGCTTCGAAAAACGCTTAGGTTAAGTCTCAGAGTTGCATCTAATGTACCGAAGCTGGACTTAGACATAATTTCACTCTCACAACATTATGGCTGGTTGGAGACAGTCCGAACCACAAATACCGGGTCCATGGTTCTGGCCATATACTGGGGGGACGGGGACGACTCCCATTAACCCCTGACTATACCGAGGATACGCTTATCACAATGCCTTACTGGTCTGTGCTGAAGCAGGGCATTCTGGCAGCCAAGTGGCTTGACCTTTATTAGTGAGCCTGGTTACCCCCTCTCGGAACCACAGACTTAGAAATCGCCAGCTCATATACAGTGCATAAAATATATTTATATATATACCCTTATACACCATTTTAATAAAAAATATCACAAAATTCTTCTACGTCCCTCGGGAAGAGTGAAAGACGCGCACGTTCATTTTCAGAGCTCCTACACCTTCCTATAAGAAGTTAGCCAAAAAGTAGCTTCGAAAAACGCTTAGGTTAAGTCTCAGAGTTGCATCTAATGTACCGAAGCTGGACTTAGACATAATTTCACTCTCACAACATTATGGCTGGTTGGAGACAGTCCGAACCACAAATACCGGGTCCATGGTTCTGGCCATATACTGGGGGGACGGGGACGACTCCCATTAACCCCTGACTATACCGGGGATACGCTTATCACAATGCCTTTCTGGTCTGTGCTGAAGCAGGGCATTCTGGCAGCCAAGTGGCTTGACCTTTATTAGTGAGCCTGGTTACCCCCTCTCGGAACCACAGACTTAGAAATCGCCAGCTCATATACAGTGCATCAAATATATTTATATATATACCCTTATACACCATTTTAATAAAAAATATCACAAAATTCTTCTAAGTCCCTCGGGAAGAGTTAAAGACGCGCACGTTCATTTTCAGAGCTCCTAGACCTTCCTATAAGAAGTTAGCCAAAAAGTAGCTTCGAAAAACGCTTAGGTTAAGTTTCAGAGTTGCATCTAATGTACCGTAGCTGTCCTTAGACATAATTTCACTCTCACAACATTATGGCTGGTTGGAGACAGTCCGAACCACAAATACCGGGTCCATGGTTTTGGCCATATACTGGGGGGACGGGGACGACTCCCATTAACCCCTGACTATACCGGGGATACGCTTATCACAATGCCTTACTGGTCTGTGCTGAAGCAGGGCATTCTGGCAGCCAAGTTGCTTGACCTTTATTAGTGAGCCTGGTTACCCCCTCTCGGAACCACAGACTTAGAAATCGCCAGCTCATATACAGTGCATAAAATATATTTATATATATACCCTTATACACCATTTTAATAAAAAATATCACAAAATTCTTCTAAGTCCCTCGGGAAGAGTGAAAGACGCGCACGTTCATTTTCAGAGCTCCTACACCTTCCTATAAGAAGTTAGCCAAAAAGTAGCTTCGAAAAACGCTTAGGTTAAGTCTCAGAGTTGCATCTAATGTACCGAAGCTGGACTTAGACATAATTTCACTCTCACAACATTATGGCTGGTTGGAGACAGTCCGAACCACAAATACCGGGTCCATGGTTCTGGCCATATACTGGGGGGACGGGGACGACTCCCATTAACCCCTGACTATACCGGGGATACGCTTATCACAATGCCTTACTGGTCTGTGCTGAAGCAGGGCATTCTGGCAGCCAAGTGGCTTGACCTTTATTAGTGAGCCTGGTTACCCCCTCTCGGAACCACAGACTTAGAAATCGCCAGCTCATATACAGTGCATAAAATAAATTTATATATATATACCCTTATACACCATTTTAATAAAAAATATCACAAAATTCTTCTAAGTCCCTCGGGAAGAGTGAAAGACGCGCACGTTCATTTTCAGAGCTCCTAGACCTTCCTATAAGAAGTTAGCCAAAAAGTAGCTTCGAAAAACGCTTAGGTTAAGTCTCAGAGTTGCATCTAATGTACCGAAGCTGGACTTAGACATAATTTCACTCTCACAACATTATGGCTGGTTGGAGACAGTCCGAACCACAAATACCGGGTCCATGGTTCTGGCCATATACTGGGGGGACGGGGACGACTCCCATTAACCCCTGACTATACCGGGGATACGCTTATCACAATGCCTTACTGGTCTGTGCTGAAGCAGGGCATTCTGGCAGCCAAGTTGCTTGACCTTTATTAGTGAGCCTGGTTACCCCCTCTCGGAACCACAGACTTAGAAATCGCCAGCTCATATACAGTGCATAAAATATATTTATATATATACCCTTATACACCATTTTAATAAAAAATATCACAAAATTCTTCTAAGTCCCTCGAGAAGAGTGAAAGACGCGCACGTTCATTTTCAGAGCTCCTAGACCTTCCTATAAGAAGTTAGCCAAAAAGTAGCTTCGAAAAACGCTTAGGTTAAGTTTCAGAGTTGCTTCTAATGTACCGAAGCTGGACTTAGACATAATTTCACTCTCACAACATTATGGCTGGTTGGAGACAGTCCGAACCACAAATACCGGGTCCATGGTTCTGGCCATATACTGGGGGGACAGGGACGACTCCAATTAACCCCTGACTATACCGGGGATACGCTTATCACAATGCCTTACTGGTCTGTGCTGAAGCAGGGCATTCTGGCAGCCAAGTTGCTTGACCTTTATTAGTGAGCCTGGTTACCCCCTCTCGGAACCACAGACTTAGAAATCGCAAGCTCATATACAGTGCATAAAATATATTTATATATATACCCTTATACACCATTTTAATAAAAAATATCACAAAATTCTTCTAAGTCCCTCGGGAAGAGTGAAAGACGCGCACGTTCATTTTCAGAGCTCCTACACCTTCCTATAAGAAGTTAGCCAAAAAGTAGCTTCGAAAAACGCAAAGGTTAAGTCTCAGAGTTGCATCTAATGTACCGAAGCTGGACTTAGACATAATTTCACTCTCACAACATTATGGCTGGTTGGAGACAGTCCGAACCACAAATACCGGGTCCATGGTTCTGGCCATATACTGGGGGGACGGGGACGACTCCCATTAACCCCTGACTATACCGGGGATACGCTTATCACAATGCCTTACTGGTCTGTGCTGAAGCAGGGCATTCTGGCAGCCAAGTGGCTTGACCTGTATTAGTGAGCCTGGTTACCCCCTCTCGGAACCACAGACTTAGAAATCGCCAGCTCATATACAGTGCATAAAATAAATTTATATATATATACCCTTATACACCATTTTAATAAAAAATATCACAAAATTCTTCTAAGTCCCTCGGGAAGAGTGAAAGACGCGCACGTTCATTTTCAGAGCTCCTAGACCTTCCTATAAGAAGTTAGCCAAAAAGTAGCTTCGAAAAACGCTTAGGTTAAGTTTCAGAGTTGCTTCTAATGTACCGAAGCTGGACTTAGACATAATTTCACTCTCACAACATTATGGCTGGTTGGAGACAGTCCGAACCACAAATACCGGGTCCATGGTTCTGGCCATATACTGGGGGGACAGGGACGACTCCCATTAACCCCTGACTATACCGGGGATACGCGTATCACAATGCCTTACTGGTCTGTGCTGAAGCAGGGCATTCTGGCAGCCAAGTTGCTTGACCTTTATTAGTGAGCCTGGTTACCCCCTCTCGGAACCACAGACTTAGAAATCGCCAGCTCATATACAGTGCATAAAATAAATTTATATATATATACCCTTATACACCATTTTAATAAAAAATATCACAAAATTCTTCTAAGTCCCTCGGGAAGAGTGAGAGACGCGCACGTTCATTTTCAGAGCTCCTAGACCTTCCTATAAGAAGTTAGCCAAAAAGTAGCTTCGAAAAACGCTTAGGTTAAGTTTCAGAGTTGCTTCTAATGTACCGAAGCTGGAATTAGACATAATTTCACTCTCACAACATTATGGCTGGTTGGAGACAGTCCGAACCACAAGTACTGGGTCCATGGTTCTGGGCGTATACTGGGGGGACGGGGACGACTCCCATTAACCCCTGACTATACCGGGGATACGCTTATCACAATGCCTTTCTGGTCTGTGCTGAAGCAGGGCATTCTGGCAGCCAATTGGCTTGACTTTTATTAGTGAGCCTGGTTACCCCCTCTCGGAACCACAGACTTAGAAATCGCCAGCTCATATACAGTGCATAAAATATATTTATATATATACCCTTATACACCATTTTAATAAAAAATATCACAAAATTCTTCTACAGTAAGTCCCTCGGGAAGAGTTAAAGACGCGCACGTTCATTTTCAGAGCTCCTAGACCTTCCTATAAGAAGTTAGCCAAAAAGTAGCTTCGAAAAACGCTTAGGTTAAGTCTCAGAGTTGCATCTAATGTACCGAAGCTGGACTTAGACATAATTTCACTCTCACAACATTATGGCTGGTTGGAGACAGTCCGAACCACAAATACCGGGTCCATGGTTCTGGCCATATACTGGGGGGACGGGGACGACTCCCATTAACCCCTGACTATACCGAGGATACGCTTATCACAATGCCTTACTGGTCTGTGCTGAAGCAGGGCATTCTGGCAGCCAAGTGGCTTGACCTTTATTAGTGAGCCTGGTTACCCCCTCTCGGAACCACAGACTTAGAAATCGCCAGCTCATATACAGTGCATAAAATATATTTATATATATACCCTTATACACCATTTTAATAAAAAATATCACAAAATTCTTCTACGTCCCTCGGGAAGAGTGAAAGACGCGCACATTCATTTTCAGAGCTCCTACACCTTCCTATAAGAAGTTAGCCAAAAAGTAGCTTCGAAAAACGCTTAGGTTAAGTCTCAGAGTTGCTTCTAATGTACCGAAGCTGGACTTAGACATAATTTCACTCTCACAACATTATGGCTGGTTGGAGACAGTCCGAACCACAAATACCGGGTCCATGGTTCTGGCCATATACTGGGGGGACGGGGACGACTCCCATTAACCCCTGACTATACCGGGGATACGCTTATCACAATGCCTTACTGGTCTGTGCTGAAGCAGGGCATTCTGGCAGCCAAGTGGCTTGACCTTTATTAGTGAGCCTGGTTACCCCCTCTCGGAACCACAGACTTAGAAATCGCCAGCTCATATACAGTGCATAAAATATATTTATATATATACCCTTATACACCATTTTAATAAAAAATATCACAAAATTCTTCTACGTCCCTCGGGAAGAGTGAAAGACGCGCACATTCATTTTCAGAGCTCCTACACCTTCCTATAAGAAGTTAGCCAAAAAGTAGCTTCGAAAAACGCTTAGGTTAAGTCTCAGAGTTGCTTCTAATGTACCGAAGCTGGACTTAGACATAATTTCACTCTCACAACATTATGGCTGGTTGGAGACAGTCCGAACCACAAATACCGGGTCCATGGTTCTGGCCATATACTGGGGGGACGGGGACGACTCCCATTAACCCCTGACTATACCGGGGATACGCTTATCACAATGCCTTACTGGTCTGTGCTGAAGCAGGGCATTCTGGCAGCCAAGTGGCTTGACCTTTATTAGTGAGCCTGGTTACCCCCTCTCGGAACCACAGACTTAGAAATCGCCAGCTCATATACAGTGCATAAAATAAATTTATATATATATACCCTTATACACCATTTTAATAAAAAATATCACAAAATTCTTCTAAGTCCCTCGGGAAGAGTGAAAGACGCGCACGTTCATTTTCAGAGCTCCTAGACCTTCCTATAAGAAGTTAGCCAAAAAGTAGCTTCGAAAAACGCTTAGGTTAAGTTTCAGAGTTGCTTCTAATGTACCGAAGCTGGACTTAGACATAATTTCACTCTCACAACATTATGGCTGGTTGGAGACAGTCCGAACCACAAATACCGGGTCCATGGTTCTGGCCATATACTGGGGGGACAGGGACGACTCCCATTAACCCCTGACTATACCGGGGATACGCGTATCACAATGCCTTACTGGTCTGTGCTGAAGCAGGGCATTCTGGCAGCCAAGTTGCTTGACCTTTATTAGTGAGCCTGGTTACCCCCTCTCGGAACCACAGACTTAGAAATCGCAAGCTCATATACAGTGCATAAAATATATTTATATATATACCCTTATACACCATTTTAATAAAAAATATCACAAAATTCTTCTAAGTCCCTCGGGAAGAGTGAAAGACGCGCACGTTCATTTTCAGAGCTCCTAGACCTTCCTATAAGAAGTTAGCCAAAAAGTAGCTTCGAAAAACGCTTAGGTTAAGTTTCAGAGTTGCTTCAAATGTACCGAAGCTGGAATTAGACATAATTTCACTCTCACAACATTATGGCTGGTTGGAGACAGTCCGAACCACAAGTACTGGGTCCATGGTTCTGGGCGTATACTGGGGGGACGGGGACGACTCCCATTAACCCCTGACTATACCGGGGATACGCTTATCACAATGCCTTTCTGGTCTGTGCTGAAGCAGGGCATTCTGGCAGCCAATTTGTTGACTTTCATTAGTGAGCCTGGTTACCCCCTCTCGGAACCACAGACTTAGAAATCGCCAGCTCATATACAGTGCATAAAATATATTTATATATATACCCTTATACACCATTTTAATAAAAAATATCACAAAATTCTTCTAAGTCCCTCGGGAAGAGTGAAAGACGCGCACGTTCATTTTCAGAGCTCCTAGACCTTCCTATAAGAAGTTAGCCAAAAAGTAGCTTCGAAAAACGCTTAGGTTAAGTTTCAGAGTTGCTTCTAATGTACCGAAGCTGGACTTAGACATAATTTCACTCTCACAACATTATGGCTGGTTGGAGACAGTCCGAACCACAAATACCGGGTCCATGGTTCTGGCCATATACTGGGGGGACAGGGACGACTCCCATTAACCCCTGACTATACCGGGGATACGCGTATCACAATGCCTTACTGGTCTGTGCTGAAGCAGGGCATTCTGGCAGCCAAGTTGCTTGACCTTTATTAGTGAGCCTGGTTACCCCCTCTCGGAACCACAGACTTAGAAATCGCCAGCTCATATACAGTGCATAAAATAAATTTATATATATATACCCTTATACACCATTTTAATAAAAAATATCACAAAATTCTTCTAAGTCCCTCGGGAAGAGTGAGAGACGCGCACGTTCATTTTCAGAGCTCCTAGACCTTCCTATAAGAAGTTAGCCAAAAAGTAGCTTCGAAAAACGCTTAGGTTAAGTTTCAGAGTTGCTTCTAATGTACCGAAGCTGGAATTAGACATAATTTCACTCTCACAACATTATGGCTGGTTGGAGACAGTCCGAACCACAAGTACTGGGTCCATGGTTCTGGGCGTATACTGGGGGGACGGGGACGACTCCCATTAACCCCTGACTATACCGGGGATACGCTTATCACAATGCCTTTCTGGTCTGTGCTGAAGCAGGGCATTCTGGCAGCCAATTGGCTTGACTTTTATTAGTGAGCCTGGTTACCCCCTCTCGGAACCACAGACTTAGAAATCGCCAGCTCATATACAGTGCATAAAATATATTTATATATATACCCTTATACACCATTTTAATAAAAAATATCACAAAATTCTTCTACAGTAAGTCCCTCGGGAAGAGTTAAAGACGCGCACGTTCATTTTCAGAGCTCCTAGACCTTCCTATAAGAAGTTAGCCAAAAAGTAGCTTCGAAAAACGCTTAGGTTAAGTCTCAGAGTTGCATCTAATGTACCGAAGCTGGACTTAGACATAATTTCACTCTCACAACATTATGGCTGGTTGGAGACAGTCCGAACCACAAATACCGGGTCCATGGTTCTGGCCATATACTGGGGGGACGGGGACGACTCCCATTAACCCCTGACTATACCGAGGATACGCTTATCACAATGCCTTACTGGTCTGTGCTGAAGCAGGGCATTCTGGCAGCCAAGTGGCTTGACCTTTATTAGTGAGCCTGGTTACCCCCTCTCGGAACCACAGACTTAGAAATCGCCAGCTCATATACAGTGCATAAAATATATTTATATATATACCCTTATACACCATTTTAATAAAAAATATCACAAAATTCTTCTACGTCCCTCGGGAAGAGTGAAAGACGCGCACATTCATTTTCAGAGCTCCTACACCTTCCTATAAGAAGTTAGCCAAAAAGTAGCTTCGAAAAACGCTTAGGTTAAGTCTCAGAGTTGCTTCTAATGTACCGAAGCTGGACTTAGACATAATTTCACTCTCACAACATTATGGCTGGTTGGAGACAGTCCGAACCACAAATACCGGGTCCATGGTTCTGGCCATATACTGGGGGGACGGGGACGACTCCCATTAACCCCTGACTATACCGGGGATACGCTTATCACAATGCCTTACTGGTCTGTGCTGAAGCAGGGCATTCTGGCAGCCAAGTGGCTTGACCTTTATTAGTGAGCCTGGTTACCCCCTCTCGGAACCACAGACTTAGAAATCGCCAGCTCATATACAGTGCATAAAATATATTTATATATATACCCTTATACACCATTTTAATAAAAAATATCACAAAATTCTTCTACGTCCCTCGGGAAGAGTGAAAGACGCGCACATTCATTTTCAGAGCTCCTACACCTTCCTATAAGAAGTTAGCCAAAAAGTAGCTTCGAAAAACGCTTAGGTTAAGTCTCAGAGTTGCTTCTAATGTACCGAAGCTGGACTTAGACATAATTTCACTCTCACAACATTATGGCTGGTTGGAGACAGTCCGAACCACAAATACCGGGTCCATGGTTCTGGCCATATACTGGGGGGACGGGGACGACTCCCATTAACCCCTGACTATACCGGGGATACGCTTATCACAATGCCTTACTGGTCTGTGCTGAAGCAGGGCATTCTGGCAGCCAAGTGGCTTGACCTTTATTAGTGAGCCTGGTTACCCCCTCTCGGAACCACAGACTTAGAAATCGCCAGCTCATATACAGTGCATAAAATAAATTTATATATATATACCCTTATACACCATTTTAATAAAAAATATCACAAAATTCTTCTAAGTCCCTCGGGAAGAGTGAAAGACGCGCACGTTCATTTTCAGAGCTCCTAGACCTTCCTATAAGAAGTTAGCCAAAAAGTAGCTTCGAAAAACGCTTAGGTTAAGTTTCAGAGTTGCTTCTAATGTACCGAAGCTGGACTTAGACATAATTTCACTCTCACAACATTATGGCTGGTTGGAGACAGTCCGAACCACAAATACCGGGTCCATGGTTCTGGCCATATACTGGGGGGACAGGGACGACTCCCATTAACCCCTGACTATACCGGGGATACGCGTATCACAATGCCTTACTGGTCTGTGCTGAAGCAGGGCATTCTGGCAGCCAAGTTGCTTGACCTTTATTAGTGAGCCTGGTTACCCCCTCTCGGAACCACAGACTTAGAAATCGCAAGCTCATATACAGTGCATAAAATATATTTATATATATACCCTTATACACCATTTTAATAAAAAATATCACAAAATTCTTCTAAGTCCCTCGGGAAGAGTGAAAGACGCGCACGTTCATTTTCAGAGCTCCTAGACCTTCCTATAAGAAGTTAGCCAAAAAGTAGCTTCGAAAAACGCTTAGGTTAAGTTTCAGAGTTGCTTCAAATGTACCGAAGCTGGAATTAGACATAATTTCACTCTCACAACATTATGGCTGGTTGGAGACAGTCCGAACCACAAGTACTGGGTCCATGGTTCTGGGCGTATACTGGGGGGACGGGGACGACTCCCATTAACCCCTGACTATACCGGGGATACGCTTATCACAATGCCTTTCTGGTCTGTGCTGAAGCAGGGCATTCTGGCAGCCAATTTGTTGACTTTCATTAGTGAGCCTGGTTACCCCCTCTCGGAACCACAGACTTAGAAATCGCCAGCTCATATACAGTGCATAAAATATATTTATATATATACCCTTATACACCATTTTAATAAAAAATATCACAAAATTCTTCTAAGTCCCTCGGGAAGAGTGAAAGACGCGCACGTTCATTTTCAGAGCTCCTAGACCTTCCTATAAGAAGTTAGCCAAAAAGTAGCTTCGAAAAACGCTTAGGTTAAGTTTCAGAGTTGCATCTAATGTACCGAAGCTGTCCTTAGACATAATTTCACTCTCACAACATTATGGCTGGTTGGAGACAGTCCGAACCACAAGTACTGGGTCCATGGTTCTGGGCGTATACTGGGGGGACGGGGACGACTCCCATTAACCCCTGACTATACCGGGGATACGCTTATCACAATGCCTTTCTGGTCTGTGCTGAAGCAGGGCATTCTGGCAGCCAATTTGTTGACTTTCATTAGTGAGCCTGGTTACCCCCTCTCGGAACCACAGACTTAGAAATCGCCAGCTCATATACAGTGCATAAAATATATTTATATATATACCCTTATACACCATTTTAATAAAAAATATCACAAAATTCTTCTAATTCCCTCGGGAAGAGTTAAAGACGCGCACGTTCATTTTCAGAGCTCCTAGACCTTCCTATAAGAAGTTAGCCAAAAAGTAGCTTCGAAAAACGCTTAGGTTAAGTTTCAGAGTTGCATCTAATGTACCGAAGCTGTCCTTAGACATAATTTCACTCTCACAACATTATGGCTGGTTGGAGACAGTCCGAACCACAAATACCGGGTCCATGGTTCTGGCCATATACTGGGGGGACGGGGACGACTCCCATTAACCCCTGACTATACCGAGGATACGCTTATCACAATGCCTTACTGGTCTGTGCTGAAGCAGGGCATTCTGGCAGCCAAGTGGCTTGACCTTTATTAGTGAGCCTGGTTACCCCCTCTCGGAACCACAGACTTAGAAATCGCCAGCTCATATACAGTGCATAAAATATATTTATATATATACCCTTATACACCATTTTAATAAAAAATATCACAAAATTCTTCTAAGTCCCTCGGGAAGAGTGAAAGACGCGCACGTTCATTTTCAGAGCTCCTAGACCTTCCTATAAGAAGTTAGCCAAAAAGTAGCTTCGAAAAACGCTTAGGTTAAGTCTCAGAGTTGCATCTAATGTACCGAAGCTGGACTTAGACATAATTTCACTCTCACAACATTATGGCTGGTTGGAGACAGTCCGAACCACAAATACCAGGTCCATGGTTCTGGCCATATACTGGGGGGACGGGGACGACTCCCATTAACCCCTGACTATACCGGGGATACGCTTATCACAATGCTTTACTGGTCTGTGCTGAAGCAGGGCATTCTGGCAGCCAAGTGGCTTGACCTTTATTAGTGAGCCTGGTTACCCCCTCTCGGAACCACAGACTTAGAAATCGCCAGCTCATATACAGTGCATAAAATAAATTTATATATATATACCCTTATACACCATTTTAATAAAAAATATCACAAAATTCTTCTAAGTCCCTCGGGAAGAGTGAAAGACGCGCACGTTCATTTTCAGAGCTCCTAGACCTTCCTATAAGAAGTTAGCCAAAAAGTAGCTTCGAAAAACGCTTAGGTTAAGTTTCAGAGTTGCTTCTAATGTACCGAAGCTGGACTTAGACATAATTTCACTCTCACAACATTATGGCTGGTTGGAGACAGTCCGAACCACAAATACCGGGTCCATGGTTCTGGCCATATACTGGGGGGACAGGGACGACTCCCATTAACCCCTGACTATACCGGGGATACGCTTATCACAATGCCTTACTGGTCTGTGCTGAAGCAGGGCATTCTGGCAGCCAAGTTGCTTGACCTTTATTAGTGAGCCTGGTTACCCCCTCTCGGAACCACAGACTTAGAAATCGCCAGCTCATATACAGTGCATAAAATAAATTTATATATATATACCCTTATACACCATTTTAATAAAAAATATCACAAAATTCTTCTAAGTCCCTCGGGAAGAGTGAAAGACGCGCACGTTCATTTTCAGAGCTCCTAGACCTTCCTATAAGAAGTTAGCCAAAAAGTAGCTTCGAAAAACGCTTAGGTTAAGTTTCAGAGTTGCTTCTAATGTACCGAAGCTGGACTTAGACATAATTTCACTCTCACAACATTATGGCTGGTTGGAGACAGTCCGAACCACAAATACCGGGTCCATGGTTCTGGCCATATACTGGGGGGACAGGGACGACTCCCATTAACCCCTGACTATACCGGGGATACGCGTATCACAATGCCTTACTGGTCTGTGCTGAAGCAGGGCATTCTGGCAGCCAAGTTGCTTGACCTTTATTAGTGAGCCTGGTTACCCCCTCTCGGAACCACAGACTTAGAAATCGCAAGCTCATATACAGTGCATAAAATATATTTATATATATACCCTTATACACCATTTTAATAAAAAATATCACAAAATTCTTCTAAGTCCCTCGGGAAGAGTGAAAGACGCGCACGTTCATTTTCAGAGCTCCTAGACCTTCCTATAAGAAGTTAGCCAAAAAGTAGCTTCGAAAAACGCTTAGGTTAAGTTTCAGAGTTGCTTCAAATGTACCGAAGCTGGAATTAGACATAATTTCACTCTCACAACATTATGGCTGGTTGGAGACAGTCCGAACCACAAGTACTGGGTCCATGGTTCTGGGCGTATACTGGGGGGACGGGGACGACTCCCATTAACCCCTGACTATACCGGGGATACGCTTATCACAATGCCTTTCTGGTCTGTGCTGAAGCAGGGCATTCTGGCAGCCAATTTGTTGACTTTCATTAGTGAGCCTGGTTACCCCCTCTCGGAACCACAGACTTAGAAATCGCCAGCTCATATACAGTGCATAAAATATATTTATATATATACCCTTATACACCATTTTAATAAAAAATATCACAAAATTCTTCTAATTCCCTCGGGAAGAGTTAAAGACGCGCACGTTCATTTTCAGAGCTCCTAGACCTTCCTATAAGAAGTTAGCCAAAAAGTAGCTTCGAAAAACGCTTAGGTTAAGTTTCAGAGTTGCATCTAATGTACCGAAGCTGTCCTTAGACATAATTTCACTCTCACAACATTATGGCTGGTTGGAGACAGTCCGAACCACAAATACCGGGTCCATGGTTCTGGCCATATACTGGGGGGACGGGGACGACTCCCATTAACCCCTGACTATACCGAGGATACGCTTATCACAATGCCTTACTGGTCTGTGCTGAAGCAGGGCATTCTGGCAGCCAAGTGGCTTGACCTTTATTAGTGAGCCTGGTTACCCCCTCTCGGAACCACAGACTTAGAAATCGCCAGCTCATATACAGTGCATAAAATATATTTATATATATACCCTTATACACCATTTTAATAAAAAATATCACAAAATTCTTCTAAGTCCCTCGGGAAGAGTGAAAGACGCGCACGTTCATTTTCAGAGCTCCTAGACCTTCCTATAAGAAGTTAGCCAAAAAGTAGCTTCGAAAAACGCTTAGGTTAAGTTTCAGAGTTGCTTCAAATGTACCGAAGCTGGAATTAGACATAATTTCACTCTCACAACATTATGGCTGGTTGGAGACAGTCCGAACCACAAGTACTGGGTCCATGGTTCTGGGCGTATACTGGGGGGACGGGGACGACTCCCATTAACCCCTGACTATACCGGGGATACGCTTATCACAATGCCTTTCTGGTCTGTGCTGAAGCAGGGCATTCTGGCAGCCAATTTGTTGACTTTCATTAGTGAGCCTGGTTACCCCCTCTCGGAACCACAGACTTAGAAATCGCCAGCTCATATACAGTGCATAAAATATATTTATATATATACCCTTATACACCATTTTAATAAAAAATATCACAAAATTCTTCTAATTCCCTCGGGAAGAGTTAAAGACGCGCACGTTCATTTTCAGAGCTCCTAGACCTTCCTATAAGAAGTTAGCCAAAAAGTAGCTTCGAAAAACGCTTAGGTTAAGTTTCAGAGTTGCATCTAATGTACCGAAGCTGTCCTTAGACATAATTTCACTCTCACAACATTATGGCTGGTTGGAGACAGTCCGAACCACAAATACCGGGTCCATGGTTCTGGCCATATACTGGGGGGACGGGGACGACTCCCATTAACCCCTGACTATACCGAGGATACGCTTATCACAATGCCTTACTGGTCTGTGCTGAAGCAGGGCATTCTGGCAGCCAAGTGGCTTGACCTTTATTAGTGAGCCTGGTTACCCCCTCTCGGAACCACAGACTTAGAAATCGCCAGCTCATATACAGTGCATAAAATATATTTATATATATACCCTTATACACCATTTTAATAAAAAATATCACAAAATTCTTCTAAGTCCCTCGGGAAGAGTGAAAGACGCGCACGTTCATTTTCAGAGCTCCTAGACCTTCCTATAAGAAGTTAGCCAAAAAGTAGCTTCGAAAAACGCTTAGGTTAAGTCTCAGAGTTGCATCTAATGTACCGAAGCTGGACTTAGACATAATTTCACTCTCACAACATTATGGCTGGTTGGAGACAGTCCGAACCACAAATACCAGGTCCATGGTTCTGGCCATATACTGGGGGGACGGGGACGACTCCCATTAACCCCTGACTATACCGGGGATACGCTTATCACAATGCCTTTCTGGTCTGTGCTGAAGCAGGGCATTCTGGCAGCCAATTTGCTTGACTTTTATTAGTGAGCCTGGTTACCCCCTCTCGGAACCACAGACTTAGAAATCGCCAGCTCATATACAGTGCATAAAATATATTTATATATATACCCTTATACACCATTTTAATAAAAAATATCACAAAATTCTTCTAAGTCCCTCGGGAAGAGTGAAAGACGCGCACGTTCATTTTCAGAGCTCCTAGACCTTCCTATAAGAAGTTAGCCAAAAAGTAGCTTCGAAAAACGCTTAGGTTAAGTTTCAGAGTTGCATCTAATGTACCGAAGCTGTCCTTAGACATAATTTCACTCTCACAACATTATGGCTGGTTGGAGACAGTCCGAACCACAAGTACTGGGTCCATGGTTCTGGGCGTATACTGGGGGGACGGGGACGACTCCCATTAACCCCTGACTATACCGGGGATACGCTTATCACAATGCCTTTCTGGTCTGTGCTGAAGCAGGGCATTCTGGCAGCCAATTTGTTGACTTTCATTAGTGAGCCTGGTTACCCCCTCTCGGAACCACAGACTTAGAAATCGCCAGCTCATATACAGTGCATAAAATATATTTATATATATACCCTTATACACCATTTTAATAAAAAATATCACAAAATTCTTCTAATTCCCTCGGGAAGAGTTAAAGACGCGCACGTTCATTTTCAGAGCTCCTAGACCTTCCTATAAGAAGTTAGCCAAAAAGTAGCTTCGAAAAACGCTTAGGTTAAGTTTCAGAGTTGCATCTAATGTACCGAAGCTGTCCTTAGACATAATTTCACTCTCACAACATTATGGCTGGTTGGAGACAGTCCGAACCACAAATACCGGGTCCATGGTTCTGGCCATATACTGGGGGGACGGGGACGACTCCCATTAACCCCTGACTATACCGAGGATACGCTTATCACAATGCCTTACTGGTCTGTGCTGAAGCAGGGCATTCTGGCAGCCAAGTGGCTTGACCTTTATTAGTGAGCCTGGTTACCCCCTCTCGGAACCACAGACTTAGAAATCGCCAGCTCATATACAGTGCATAAAATATATTTATATATATACCCTTATACACCATTTTAATAAAAAATATCACAAAATTCTTCTAAGTCCCTCGGGAAGAGTGAAAGACGCGCACGTTCATTTTCAGAGCTCCTAGACCTTCCTATAAGAAGTTAGCCAAAAAGTAGCTTCGAAAAACGCTTAGGTTAAGTCTCAGAGTTGCATCTAATGTACCGAAGCTGGACTTAGACATAATTTCACTCTCACAACATTATGGCTGGTTGGAGACAGTCCGAACCACAAATACCAGGTCCATGGTTCTGGCCATATACTGGGGGGACGGGGACGACTCCCATTAACCCCTGACTATACCGGGGATACGCTTATCACAATGCTTTACTGGTCTGTGCTGAAGCAGGGCATTCTGGCAGCCAAGTGGCTTGACCTTTATTAGTGAGCCTGGTTACCCCCTCTCGGAACCACAGACTTAGAAATCGCCAGCTCATATACAGTGCATAAAATAAATTTATATATATATACCCTTATACACCATTTTAATAAAAAATATCACAAAATTCTTCTAAGTCCCTCGGGAAGAGTGAAAGACGCGCACGTTCATTTTCAGAGCTCCTAGACCTTCCTATAAGAAGTTAGCCAAAAAGTAGCTTCGAAAAACGCTTAGGTTAAGTTTCAGAGTTGCTTCTAATGTACCGAAGCTGGACTTAGACATAATTTCACTCTCACAACATTATGGCTGGTTGGAGACAGTCCGAACCACAAATACCGGGTCCATGGTTCTGGCCATATACTGGGGGGACAGGGACGACTCCCATTAACCCCTGACTATACCGGGGATACGCTTATCACAATGCCTTACTGGTCTGTGCTGAAGCAGGGCATTCTGGCAGCCAAGTTGCTTGACCTTTATTAGTGAGCCTGGTTACCCCCTCTCGGAACCACAGACTTAGAAATCGCCAGCTCATATACAGTGCATAAAATATATTTATATATATACCCTTATACACAATTTTAATAAAAAATATCACAAAATTCTTCTAAGTCCCTCGGGAAGAGTGAAAGAAGCGCACGTTCATTTTCAGAGCTCCTAGACCTTCCTATAAGAAGTTAGCCAAAAAGTAGCTTCGAAAAACGTTTAGGTTAAGTTTCAGAGTTGCTTCTAATGTACCGAAGCTGTCCTTAGACATAATTTCACTCTCACAACATTATGGCTGGTTGGAGACAGTCCGAACCACAAATACCGGGTCCATGGTTTTGGCCATATACTGGGGGGACGGGGACGACTCCCATTAACCCCTGACTATACCGGGGATACGCTTATCACAATGCCTTACTGGTCTGTGCTGAAGCAGGGCATTCTGGCAGCCAAGTTGCTTGACCTTTATTAGTGAGCCTGGTTACCCCCTCTCGGAACCACAGACTTAGAAATCGCCAGCTCATATACAGTGCATAAAATATATTTATATATATACCCTTATACACCATTTTAATAAAAAATATCACAAAATTCTTCTAAGTCCCTCGGGAAGAGTGAAAGACGCGCACGTTCATTTTCAGAGCTCCTAGACCTTCCTATAAGAAGTTAGCCAAAAAGTAGCTTCGAAAAACGCTTAGGTTAAGTCTCAGAGTTGCATCTAATGTACCGAAGCTGGACTTAGACATAATTTCACTCTCACAACATTATGGCTGGTTGGAGACAGTCCGAACCACAAATACCGGGTCCATGGTTCTGGCCATATACTGGGGGGACGGGGACGACTCCAATTAACCCCTGACTATACCGAGGATACGCTTATCACAATGCCTTACTGGTCTGTGCTGAAGCAGGGCATTCTGGCAGCCAAGTGGCTTGACCTTTATTAGTGAGCCTGGTTACCCCCTCTCGGAACCACAGACTTAGAAATCGCCAGCTCATATACAGTGCATAAAATATATTTATATATATACCCTTATACACCATTTTAATAAAAAATATCACAAAATTCTTCTAAGTCCCTCGGGAAGAGTGAAAGACGCGCACGTTCATTTTCAGAGCTCCTAGACCTTCCTATAAGAAGTTAGCCAAAAAGTAGCTTCGAAAAACGCTTAGGTTAAGTTTCAGAGTTGCTTCTAATGTACCGAAGCTGGAATTAGACATAATTTCACTCTCACAACATTATGGCTGGTTGGAGACAGTCCGAACCACAAGTACTGTGTCCATGGTTCTGGGCGTATACTGGGGGGACGGGGACGACTCCCATTAACCCCTGACTATACCGGGGATACGCTTATCACAATGCCTTTCTGGTCTGTGCTGAAGCAGGGCATTCTGGCAGCCAAGTGGCTTGACTTTTATTAGTGAGCCTGGTTACCCCCTCTCGGAACCACAGACTTAGAAATCGCCAGCTCATATACAGTGCATAAAATATATTTATATATATACCCTTATACACCATTTTAATAAAAAATATCACAAAATTCCTCTAAGTCCCTCGGGAAGAGTTAAAGACGCGCACGTTCATTTTCAGAGCTCCTAGACCTTCCTATAAGAAGTTAGCCAAAAAGTAGCTTCGAAAAACGCTTAGGTTAAGTTTCAGAGTTGCATCTAATGTACCGAAGCTGTCCTTAGACATAATTTCACTCTCACAACATTATGGCTGGTTGGAGACAGTCCGAACCACAAATACCGGGTCCATGGTTTTGGCCATATACTGGGGGGACGGGGACGACTCCCATTAACCCCTGACTATACCGGGGATACGCTTATCACAATGCCTTACTGGTCTGTGCTGAAGCAGGGCATTCTGGCAGCCAAGTGGCTTGACCTTTATTAGTGAGCCTGGTTACCCCCTCTCGGAACCACAGACTTAGAAATCGCCAGCTCATATACAGTGCATAAAATATATTTATATATATACCCTTATACACCATTTTAATAAAAAATATCACAAAATTCTTCTACGTCCCTCGGGAAGAGTGAAAGACGCGCACGTTCATTTTCAGAGCTCCTACACCTTCCTATAAGAAGTTAGCCAAAAAGTAGCTTCGAAAAACGCTTAGGTTAAGTCTCAGAGTTGCATCTAATGTACCGAAGCTGGACTTAGACATAATTTCACTCTCACAACATTATGGCTGGTTGGAGACAGTCCGAACCACAAATACCGGGTCCATGGTTCTGGCCATATACTGGGGGGACAGGGACGACTCCCATTAACCCCTGACTATACCGGGGATACGCTTATCACAATGCCTTACTGGTCTGTGCTGAAGCAGGGCATTCTGGCAGCCAAGTTGCTTGACCTTTATTAGTGAGCCTGGTTACCCCCTCTCGGAACCACAGACTTAGAAATCGCAAGCTCATATACAGTGCATAAAATATATTTATATATATACCCTTATACACCATTTTAATAAAAAATATCACAAAATTCTTCTAAGTCCCTCGGGAAGAGTGAAAGACGCGCACGTTCATTTTCAGAGCTCCTACACCTTCCTATAAGAAGTTAGCCAAAAAGTAGCTTCGAAAAACGCTTAGGTTAAGTCTCAGAGTTGCATCTAATGTACCGAAGCTGGACTTAGACATAATTTCACTCTCACAACATTATGGCTGGTTGGAGACAGTCCGAACCACAAATACCGGGTCCATGGTTCTGGCCATATACTGGGGGGACGGGGACGACTCCCATTAACCCCTGACTATACCGGGGATACGCTTATCACAATGCCTTACTGGTCTGTGCTGAAGCAGGGCATTCTGGCAGCCAAGTGGCTTGACCTGTATTAGTGAGCCTGGTTACCCCCTCTCGGAACCACAGACTTAGAAATCGCCAGCTCATATACAGTGCATAAAATAAATTTATATATATATACCCTTATACACCATTTTAATAAAAAATATCACAAAATTCTTCTAAGTCCCTCGGGAAGAGTGAAAGACGCGCACGTTCATTTTCAGAGCTCCTAGACCTTCCTATAAGAAGTTAGCCAAAAAGTAGCTTCGAAAAACGCTTAGGTTAAGTTTCAGAGTTGCTTCTAATGTACCGAAGCTGGACTTAGACATAATTTCACTCTCACAACATTATGGCTGGTTGGAGACAGTCCGAACCACAAATACCGGGTCCATGGTTCTGGCCATATACTGGGGGGACAGGGACGACTCCCATTAACCCCTGACTATACCGGGGATACGCGTATCACAATGCCTTACTGGTCTGTGCTGAAGCAGGGCATTCTGGCAGCCAAGTTGCTTGACCTTTATTAGTGAGCCTGGTTACCCCCTCTCGGAACCACAGACTTAGAAATCGCAAGCTCATATACAGTGCATAAAATATATTTATATATATACCCTTATACACCATTTTAATAAAAAATATCACAAAATTCTTCTAAGTCCCTCGGGAAGAGTGAAAGACGCGCACGTTCATTTTCAGAGCTCCTAGACCTTCCTATAAGAAGTTAGCCAAAAAGTAGCTTCGAAAAACGCTTAGGTTAAGTTTCAGAGTTGCTTCAAATGTACCGAAGCTGGAATTAGACATAATTTCACTCTCACAACATTATGGCTGGTTGGAGACAGTCCGAACCACAAGTACTGGGTCCATGGTTCTGGGCGTATACTGGGGGGACGGGGACGACTCCCATTAACCCCTGACTATACCGGGGATACGCTTATCACAATGCCTTTCTGGTCTGTGCTGAAGCAGGGCATTCTGGCAGCCAATTTGCTTGACTTTTATTAGTGAGCCTGGTTACCCCCTCTCGGAACCACAGACTTAGAAATCGCCAGCTCATATACAGTGCATAAAATATATTTATATATATACCCTTATACACCATTTTAATAAAAAATATCACAAAATTCTTCTAAGTCCCTCGGGAAGAGTGAAAGACGCGCACGTTCATTTTCAGAGCTCCTAGACCTTCCTATAAGAAGTTAGCCAAAAAGTAGCTTCGAAAAACGCTTAGGTTAAGTTTCAGAGTTGCATCTAATGTACCGAAGCTGTCCTTAGACATAATTTCACTCTCACAACATTATGGCTGGTTGGAGACAGTCCGAACCACAAGTACTGGGTCCATGGTTCTGGGCGTATACTGGGGGGACGGGGACGACTCCCATTAACCCCTGACTATACCGGGGATACGCTTATCACAATGCCTTTCTGGTCTGTGCTGAAGCAGGGCATTCTGGCAGCCAATTTGTTGACTTTCATTAGTGAGCCTGGTTACCCCCTCTCGGAACCACAGACTTAGAAATCGCCAGCTCATATACAGTGCATAAAATATATTTATATATATACCCTTATACACCATTTTAATAAAAAATATCACAAAATTCTTCTAATTCCCTCGGGAAGAGTTAAAGACGCGCACGTTCATTTTCAGAGCTCCTAGACCTTCCTATAAGAAGTTAGCCAAAAAGTAGCTTCGAAAAACGCTTAGGTTAAGTTTCAGAGTTGCATCTAATGTACCGAAGCTGTCCTTAGACATAATTTCACTCTCACAACATTATGGCTGGTTGGAGACAGTCCGAACCACAAATACCGGGTCCATGGTTCTGGCCATATACTGGGGGGACGGGGACGACTCCCATTAACCCCTGACTATACCGAGGATACGCTTATCACAATGCCTTACTGGTCTGTGCTGAAGCAGGGCATTCTGGCAGCCAAGTGGCTTGACCTTTATTAGTGAGCCTGGTTACCCCCTCTCGGAACCACAGACTTAGAAATCGCCAGCTCATATACAGTGCATAAAATATATTTATATATATACCCTTATACACCATTTTAATAAAAAATATCACAAAATTCTTCTAAGTCCCTCGGGAAGAGTGAAAGACGCGCACGTTCATTTTCAGAGCTCCTAGACCTTCCTATAAGAAGTTAGCCAAAAAGTAGCTTCGAAAAACGCTTAGGTTAAGTCTCAGAGTTGCATCTAATGTACCGAAGCTGGACTTAGACATAATTTCACTCTCACAACATTATGGCTGGTTGGAGACAGTCCGAACCACAAATACCAGGTCCATGGTTCTGGCCATATACTGGGGGGACGGGGACGACTCCCATTAACCCCTGACTATACCGGGGATACGCTTATCACAATGCCTTTCTGGTCTGTGCTGAAGCAGGGCATTCTGGCAGCCAATTTGCTTGACTTTTATTAGTGAGCCTGGTTACCCCCTCTCGGAACCACAGACTTAGAAATCGCCAGCTCATATACAGTGCATAAAATATATTTATATATATACCCTTATACACCATTTTAATAAAAAATATCACAAAATTCTTCTAAGTCCCTCGGGAAGAGTGAAAGACGCGCACGTTCATTTTCAGAGCTCCTAGACCTTCCTATAAGAAGTTAGCCAAAAAGTAGCTTCGAAAAACGCTTAGGTTAAGTTTCAGAGTTGCATCTAATGTACCGAAGCTGTCCTTAGACATAATTTCACTCTCACAACATTATGGCTGGTTGGAGACAGTCCGAACCACAAGTACTGGGTCCATGGTTCTGGGCGTATACTGGGGGGACGGGGACGACTCCCATTAACCCCTGACTATACCGGGGATACGCTTATCACAATGCCTTTCTGGTCTGTGCTGAAGCAGGGCATTCTGGCAGCCAATTTGTTGACTTTCATTAGTGAGCCTGGTTACCCCCTCTCGGAACCACAGACTTAGAAATCGCCAGCTCATATACAGTGCATAAAATATATTTATATATATACCCTTATACACCATTTTAATAAAAAATATCACAAAATTCTTCTAATTCCCTCGGGAAGAGTTAAAGACGCGCACGTTCATTTTCAGAGCTCCTAGACCTTCCTATAAGAAGTTAGCCAAAAAGTAGCTTCGAAAAACGCTTAGGTTAAGTTTCAGAGTTGCATCTAATGTACCGAAGCTGTCCTTAGACATAATTTCACTCTCACAACATTATGGCTGGTTGGAGACAGTCCGAACCACAAATACCGGGTCCATGGTTCTGGCCATATACTGGGGGGACGGGGACGACTCCCATTAACCCCTGACTATACCGAGGATACGCTTATCACAATGCCTTACTGGTCTGTGCTGAAGCAGGGCATTCTGGCAGCCAAGTGGCTTGACCTTTATTAGTGAGCCTGGTTACCCCCTCTCGGAACCACAGACTTAGAAATCGCCAGCTCATATACAGTGCATAAAATATATTTATATATATACCCTTATACACCATTTTAATAAAAAATATCACAAAATTCTTCTAAGTCCCTCGGGAAGAGTGAAAGACGCGCACGTTCATTTTCAGAGCTCCTAGACCTTCCTATAAGAAGTTAGCCAAAAAGTAGCTTCGAAAAACGCTTAGGTTAAGTCTCAGAGTTGCATCTAATGTACCGAAGCTGGACTTAGACATAATTTCACTCTCACAACATTATGGCTGGTTGGAGACAGTCCGAACCACAAATACCAGGTCCATGGTTCTGGCCATATACTGGGGGGACGGGGACGACTCCCATTAACCCCTGACTATACCGGGGATACGCTTATCACAATGCTTTACTGGTCTGTGCTGAAGCAGGGCATTCTGGCAGCCAAGTGGCTTGACCTTTATTAGTGAGCCTGGTTACCCCCTCTCGGAACCACAGACTTAGAAATCGCCAGCTCATTTACAGTGCATAAAATAAATTTATATATATATACCCTTATACACCATTTTAATAAAAAATATCACAAAATTCTTCTAAGTCCCTCGGGAAGAGTGAAAGACGCGCACGTTCATTTTCAGAGCTCCTAGACCTTCCTATAAGAAGTTAGCCAAAAAGTAGTTTCGAAAAACGCTTAGGTTAAGTTTCAGAGTTGCTTCTAATGTACCGAAGCTGGACTTAGACATAATTTCACTCTCACAACATTATGGCTGGTTGGAGACAGTCCGAACCACAAATACCGGGTCCATGGTTCTGGCCATATACTGGGGGGACAGGGACGACTCCCATTAACCCCTGACTATACCGGGGATACGCTTATCACAATGCCTTACTGGTCTGTGCTGAAGCAGGGCATTCTGGCAGCCAAGTTGCTTGACCTTTATTAGTGAGCCTGGTTACCCCCTCTCGGAACCACAGACTTAGAAATCGCCAGCTCATATACAGTGCATAAAATATATTTATATATATACCCTTATACACCATTTTAATAAAAAATATCACAAAATTCTTCTAAGTCCCTCGGGAAGAGTGAAAGAAGCGCACGTTCATTTTCAGAGCTCCTAGACCTTCCTATAAGAAGTTAGCCAAAAAGTAGCTTCGAAAAACGTTTAGGTTAAGTTTCAGAGTTGCTTCTAATGTACCGAAGCTGTCCTTAGACATAATTTCACTCTCACAACATTATGGCTGGTTGGAGACAGTCCGAACCACAAATACCGGGTCCATGGTTTTGGCCATATACTGGGGGGACGGGGACGACTCCCATTAACCCCTGACTATACCGGGGATACGCTTATCACAATGCCTTACTGGTCTGTGCTGAAGCAGGGCATTCTGGCAGCCAAGTTGCTTGACCTTTATTAGTGAGCCTGGTTACCCCCTCTCGGAACCACAGACTTAGAAATCGCCAGCTCATATACAGTGCATAAAATATATTTATATATATACCCTTATACACCATTTTAATAAAAAATATCACAAAATTCTTCTAAGTCCCTCGGGAAGAGTGAAAGACGCGCACGTTCATTTTCAGAGCTCCTAGACCTTCCTATAAGAAGTTAGCCAAAAAGTAGCTTCGAAAAACGCTTAGGTTAAGTCTCAGAGTTGCATCTAATGTACCGAAGCTGGACTTAGACATAATTTCACTCTCACAACATTATGGCTGGTTGGAGACAGTCCGAACCACAAATACCGGGTCCATGGTTCTGGCCATATACTGGGGGGACGGGGACGACTCCAATTAACCCCTGACTATACCGAGGATACGCTTATCACAATGCCTTACTGGTCTGTGCTGAAGCAGGGCATTCTGGCAGCCAAGTGGCTTGACCTTTATTAGTGAGCCTGGTTACCCCCTCTCGGAACCACAGACTTAGAAATCGCCAGCTCATATACAGTGCATAAAATATATTTATATATATACCCTTATACACCATTTTAATAAAAAATATCACAAAATTCTTCTAAGTCCCTCAGGAAGAGTGAAAGACGCGCACGTTCATTTTCAGAGCTCCTAGACCTTCCTATAAGAAGTTAGCCAAAAAGTAGCTTCGAAAAACGCTTAGGTTAAGTTTCAGAGTTGCTTCTAATGTACCGAAGCTGGAATTAGACATAATTTCACTCTCACAACATTATGGCTGGTTGGAGACAGTCCGAACCACAAGTACTGTGTCCATGGTTCTGGGCGTATACTGGGGGGACGGGGACGACTCCCATTAACCCCTGACTATACCGGGGATACGCTTATCACAATGCCTTTCTGGTCTGTGCTGAAGCAGGGCATTCTGGCAGCCAAGTGGCTTGACTTTTATTAGTGAGCCTGGTTACCCCCTCTCGGAACCACAGACTTAGAAATCGCCAGCTCATATACAGTGCATAAAATATATTTATATATATACCCTTATACACCATTTTAATAAAAAATATCACAAAATTCCTCTAAGTCCCTCGGGAAGAGTTAAAGACGCGCACGTTCATTTTCAGAGCTCCTAGACCTTCCTATAAGAAGTTAGCCAAAAAGTAGCTTCGAAAAACGCTTAGGTTAAGTTTCAGAGTTGCATCTAATGTACCGAAGCTGTCCTTAGACATAATTTCACTCTCACAACATTATGGCTGGTTGGAGACAGTCCGAACCACAAATACCGGGTCCATGGTTTTGGCCATATACTGGGGGGACGGGGACGACTCCCATTAACCCCTGACTATACCGGGGATACGCTTATCACAATGCCTTACTGGTCTGTGCTGAAGCAGGGCATTCTGGCAGCCAAGTTGCTTGACCTTTATTAGTGAGCCTGGTTACCCCCTCTCGGAACCACAGACTTAGAAATCGCCAGCTCATATACAGTGCATAAAATATATTTATATATATACCCTTATACACCATTTTAATAAAAAATATCACAAAATTCTTCTAAGTCCCTCTGGAAGAGTGAAAGACGCGCACGTTCATTTTCAGAGCTCCTAGACCTTCCTATAAGAAGTTAGCCAAAAAGTAGCTTCGAAAAACGCTTAGGTTAAGTCTCAGAGTTGCATCTAATGTACCGAAGCTGGACTTAGACATAATTTCACTCTCACAACATTATGGCTGGTTGGAGACAGTCCGAACCACAAATACCGGGTCCATGTTTCTGGCCATATACTGGGGGGACGGGGACGACTCCCATTAACCCCTGACTATACCGAGGATACGCTTATCACAATGCCTTACTGGTCTGTGCTGAAGCAGGGCATTCTGGCAGCCAAGTGGCTTGACCTTTATTAGTGAGCCTGGTTACCCCCTCTCGGAACCACAGACTTAGAAATCGCCAGCTCATATACAGTGCATAAAATAAATTTATATATATATACCCTTATACACCATTTTAATAAAAAATATCACAAAATTCTTCTAAGTCCCTCGGGAAGAGTGAAAGACGCGCACGTTCATTTTCAGAGCTTCTAGACCTTCCTATAAGAAGTTAGCCAAAAAGTAGCTTCGAAAAACGCTTAGGTTAAGTTTCAGAGTTGCATCTAATGTACCGAAGCTGGAATTAGACATAATTTCACTCTCACAACATTATGGCTGGTTGGAGACAGTCCGAACCACAAGTACTGGGTCCATGGTTCTGGGCGTATACTGGGGGGACGGGGACGACTCCCATTAACCCCTGACTATACCGGGGATACGCTTATCACAATGCCTTACTGGTCTGTGCTGAAGCAGGGCATTCTGGCAGCCAAGTGGCTTGACCTTTATTAGTGAGCCTGGTTACCCCCTCTCGGAACCACAGACTTAGAAATCGCCAGCTCATATACAGTGCATAAAATATATTTATATACTGTATATACCCTTATACACCATTTTAATAAAAAATATCACAAAATTCTTCTAAGTCCCTCGGGAAGAGTTAAAGACACGCACGTTCATTTTCAGAGCTCCAAGACCTTCCTATAAGAAGTTAGCCAAAAAGTAGCTTCGAAAAACGCTTAGGTTAAGTTTCAGAGTTGCATCTAATGTACCGAAGCTGTCCTTAGACATAATTTCACTCTCACAACATTATGGCTGGTTGGAGACAGTCCGAACCACAAATACCGGGTCCATGGTTTTGGCCATATACTGGGGGGACGGGGACGACTCCCATTAACCCCTGACTATACCGGGGATACGCTTATCACAATGCCTTACTGGTCTGTGCTGAAGCAGGGCATTCTGGCAGCCAAGTTGCTTGACCTTTATTAGTGAGCCTGGTTACCCCCTCTCGGAACCACAGACTTAGAAATCGCCAGCTCATATACAGTGCATAAAATATATTTATATATATACCCTTATACACCATTTTAATAAAAAATATCACAAAATTCTTCTAAGTCCCTCGGGAAGAGTGAAAGACGCGCACGTTCATTTTCAGAGCTCCTAGACCTTCCTATAAGAAGTTAGCCAAAAAGTAGCTTCGAAAAACGCTTAGGTTAAGTCTCAGAGTTGCATCTAATGTACCGAAGCTGGACTTAGACATAATTTCACTCTCACAACATTATGGCTGGTTGGAGACAGTCCGAATCACAAGTACCGGGTCCATGGTTCTGGCCATATACTGGGGGGACGGGGACGACTCCCATTAACCCCTGACTATACCGGAGATACGCTTATCACAATGCCTTACTGGTCTGTGCTGAAGCAGGGCATTCTGGCAGCCAAGTGGCTTGACCTTTATTAGTGAGCCTGGTTACCCCCTCTCGGAACCACAGACTTAGAAATCGCCAGCTCATATACAGTGCATAAAATAAATTTATATATATATACCCTTATACAGTACACCATTTTAATAAAAAATATCACAAAATTCTTCTAAGTCCCTCGGGAAGAGTGAAAGACGCGCACGTTCATTTTCAGAGCTCCTAGACCTTCCTATAAGAAGTTAGCCAAAAAGTAGCTTCGAAAAACGCTTAGGTTAAGTTTCAGAGTTGCTTCTAATGTACCGAAGCTGGAATTAGACATAATTTCACTCTCACAACATTATGGCTGGTTGGAGACAGTCCGAACCACAAGTACTGGGTCCATGGTTCTGGGCGTATACTGGGGGGACGGGGACGACTCCCATTAACCCCTGACTATACCGGGGATACGCTTATCACAATGCCTTACTGGTCTGTGCTGAAGCAGGGCATTCTGGCAGCCAAGTGGCTTGACCTTTATTAGTGAGCCTGGTTACCCCCTCTCGGAACCACAGACTTAGAAATCGCCAGCTCATATAAAGTGCATAAAATAAATTTATATATATATATACCCTTATACACCATTTTAATAAAAAATATCACAAAATTCTTCTAAGTCCCTCGGGAAGAGTGAAAGACGCGCACGTTCATTTTCAGAGCTCCTAGACCTTCCTATAAGAAGTTAGCCAAAAAGTAGCTTCGAAAAACGCTTAGGTTAAGTCTCAGAGTTGCATCTAATGTACCGAAGCTGGACTTAGACATAATTTCACTCTCACAACATTATGGCTGGTTGGAGACAGTCCGAACCACAAATACCGGGTCCATGGTTCTGGCCATATACTGGGGGGACGGGGACGACTCCAATTAACCCCTGACTATACCGAGGATACGCTTATCACAATGCCTTACTGGTCTGTGCTGAAGCAGGGCATTCTGGCAGCCAAGTGGCTTGACCTTTATTAGTGAGCCTGGTTACCCCCTCTCGGAACCACAGACTTAGAAATCGCCAGCTCATATACAGTGCATAAAATATATTTATATATATACCCTTATACACCATTTTAATAAAAAATATCACAAAATTCTTCTAAGTCCCTCGGGAAGAGTGAAAGACGCGCACGTTCATTTTCAGAGCTCCTAGACCTTCCTATAAGAAGTTAGCCAAAAAGTAGCTTCGAAAAACGCTTAGGTTAAGTTTCAGAGTTGCTTCTAATGTACCGAAGCTGGAATTAGACATAATTTCACTCTCACAACATTATGGCTGGTTGGAGACAGTCCGAACCACAAGTACTGTGTCCATGGTTCTGGGCGTATACTGGGGGGACGGGGACGACTCCCATTAACCCCTGACTATACCGGGAATACGCTTATCACAATGCCTTTCTGGTCTGTGCTGAAGCAGGGCATTCTGGCAGCCAAGTGGCTTGACTTTTATTAGTGAGCCTGGTTACCCCCTCTCGGAACCACAGACTTAGAAATCGCCAGCTCATATACAGTGCATAAAATATATTTATATATATACCCTTATACACCATTTTAATAAAAAATATCACAAAATTCCTCTAAGTCCCTCGGGAAGAGTTAAAGACGCGCACGTTCATTTTCAGAGCTCCTAGACCTTCCTATAAGAAGTTAGCCAAAAAGTAGCTTCGAAAAACGCTTAGGTTAAGTTTCAGAGTTGCATCTAATGTACCGAAGCTGTCCTTAGACATAATTTCACTCTCACAACATTATGGCTGGTTGGAGACAGTCCGAACCACAAATACCGGGTCCATGGTTTTGGCCATATACTGGGGGGACGGGGACGACTCCCATTAACCCCTGACTATACCGGGGATACGCTTATCACAATGCCTTACTGGTCTGTGCTGAAGCAGGGCATTCTGGCAGCCAAGTGGCTTGACCTTTATTAGTGAGCCTGGTTACCCCCTCTCGGAACCACAGACTTAGAAATCGCCAGCTCATATACAGTGCATAAAATATATTTATATATATACCCTTATACACCATTTTAATAAAAAATATCACAAAATTCTTCTACGTCACTCGGGAAGAGTGAAAGACGCGCACGTTCATTTTCAGAGCTCCTACACCTTCCTATAAGAAGTTAGCCAAAAAGTAGCTTCGAAAAACGCTTAGGTTAAGTCTCAGAGTTGCATCTAATGTACCGAAGCTGGACTTAGACATAATTTCACTCTCACAACATTATGGCTGGTTGGAGACAGTCCGAACCACAAATACCGGGTCCATGGTTCTGGCCATATACTGGGGGGACGGGGACGACTCCCATTAACCCCTGACTATACCGGGGATACGCTTATCACAATGCCTTACTGGTCTGTGCTGAAGCAGGGCATTCTGGCAGCCAAGTGGCTTGACCTTTATTAGTGAGCCTGGTTACCCCCTCTCGGAACCACAGACTTAGAAATCGCCAGCTCATATACAGTGCATAAAATAAATTTATATATATATACCCTTATACACCATTTTAATAAAAAATATCACAAAATTCTTCTAAGTCCCTCGGGAAGAGTGAAAGACGCGCACGTTCATTTTCAGAGCTCCTAGACCTTCCTATAAGAAGTTAGCCAAAAAGTAGCTTCGAAAAACGCTTAGGTTAAGTTTCAGAGTTGCTTCTAATGTACCGAAGCTGGACTTAGACATAATTTCACTCTCACAACATTATGGCTGGTTGGAGACAGTCCGAACCACAAATACCGGGTCCATGGTTCTGGCCATATACTGGGGGGACAGGGACGACTCCCATTAACCCCTGACTATACCGGGGATACGCTTATCACAATGCCTTACTGGTCTGTGCTGAAGCAGGGCATTCTGGCAGCCAAGTTGCTTGACCTTTATTAGTGAGCCTGGTTACCCCCTCTCGGAACCACAGACTTAGAAATCGCCAGCTCATATACAGTGCATAAAATATATTTATATATATACCCTTATACACCATTTTAATAAAAAATATCACAAAATTCTTCTAAGTCCCTCGGGAAGAGTGAAAGACGCGCACGTTCATTTTCAGAGCTCCTAGACCTTCCTATAAGAAGTTAGCCAAAAAGTAGCTTCGAAAAACGCTTAGGTTAAGTCTCAGAGTTGCATCTAATGTACCGAAGCTGGACTTAGACATAATTTCACTCTCACAACATTATGGCTGGTTGGAGACAGTCCGAACCACAAATACCGGGTCCATGGTTCTGGCCATATACTGGGGGGACGGGGACGACTCCAATTAACCCCTGACTATACCGAGGATACGCTTATCACAATGCCTTACTGGTCTGTGCTGAAGCAGGGCATTCTGGCAGCCAAGTGGCTTGACCTTTATTAGTGAGCCTGGTTACCCCCTCTCGGAACCACAGACTTAGAAATCGCCAGCTCATATACAGTGCATAAAATATATTTATATATATACCCTTATACACCATTTTAATAAAAAATATCACAAAATTCTTCTAAGTCCCTCAGGAAGAGTGAAAGACGCGCACGTTCATTTTCAGAGCTCCTAGACCTTCCTATAAGAAGTTAGCCAAAAAGTAGCTTCGAAAAACGCTTAGGTTAAGTTTCAGAGTTGCTTCTAATGTACCGAAGCTGGAATTAGACATAATTTCACTCTCACAACATTATGGCTGGTTGGAGACAGTCCGAACCACAAGTACTGTGTCCATGGTTCTGGGCGTATACTGGGGGGACGGGGACGACTCCCATTAACCCCTGACTATACCGGGGATACGCTTATCACAATGCCTTTCTGGTCTGTGCTGAAGCAGGGCATTCTGGCAGCCAAGTGGCTTGACTTTTATTAGTGAGCCTGGTTACCCCCTCTCGGAACCACAGACTTAGAAATCGCCAGCTCATATACAGTGCATAAAATATATTTATATATATACCCTTATACACCATTTTAATAAAAAATATCACAAAATTCCTCTAAGTCCCTCGGGAAGAGTTAAAGACGCGCACGTTCATTTTCAGAGCTCCTAGACCTTCCTATAAGAAGTTAGCCAAAAAGTAGCTTCGAAAAACGCTTAGGTTAAGTTTCAGAGTTGCATCTAATGTACCGAAGCTGTCCTTAGACATAATTTCACTCTCACAACATTATGGCTGGTTGGAGACAGTCCGAACCACAAATACCGGGTCCATGGTTTTGGCCATATACTGGGGGGACGGGGACGACTCCCATTAACCCCTGACTATACCGGGGATACGCTTATCACAATGCCTTACTGGTCTGTGCTGAAGCAGGGCATTCTGGCAGCCAAGTTGCTTGACCTTTATTAGTGAGCCTGGTTACCCCCTCTCGGAACCACAGACTTAGAAATCGCCAGCTCATATACAGTGCATAAAATATATTTATATATATACCCTTATACACCATTTTAATAAAAAATATCACAAAATTCTTCTAAGTCCCTCGGGAAGAGTGAAAGACGCGCACGTTCATTTTCAGAGCTCCTAGACCTTCCTATAAGAAGTTAGCCAAAAAGTAGCTTCGAAAAACGCTTAGGTTAAGTCTCAGAGTTGCATCTAATGTACCGAAGCTGGACTTAGACATAATTTCACTCTCACAACATTATGGCTGGTTGGAGACAGTCCGAACCACAAATACCGGGTCCATGTTTCTGGCCATATACTGGGGGGACGGGGACGACTCCCATTAACCCCTGACTATACCGAGGATACGCTTATCACAATGCCTTACTGGTCTGTGCTGAAGCAGGGCATTCTGGCAGCCAAGTGGCTTGACCTTTATTAGTGAGCCTGGTTACCCCCTCTCGGAACCACAGACTTAGAAATCGCCAGCTCATATACAGTGCATAAAATATATTTATATACTGTATATACCCTTATACACCATTTTAATAAAAAATATCACAAAATTCTTCTAAGTCCCTCGGGAAGAGTTAAAGACACGCACGTTCATTTTCAGAGCTCCTAGACCTTCCTATAAGAAGTTAGCCAAAAAGTAGCTTCGAAAAACGCTTAGGTTAAGTTTCAGAGTTGCATCTAATGTACCGAAGCTGTCCTTAGACATAATTTCACTCTCACAACATTATGGCTGGTTGGAGACAGTCCGAACCACAAATACCGGGTCCATGGTTTTGGCCATATACTGGGGGGACGGGGACGACTCCCATTAACCCCTGACTATACCGGGGATACGCTTATCACAATGCCTTACTGGTCTGTGCTGAAGCAGGGCATTCTGGCAGCCAAGTTGCTTGACCTTTATTAGTGAGCCTGGTTACCCCCTCTCGGAACCACAGACTTAGAAATCGCCAGCTCATATACAGTGCATAAAATATATTTATATATATACCCTTATACACCATTTTAATAAAAAATATCACAAAATTCTTCTAAGTCCCTCGGGAAGAGTGAAAGACGCGCACGTTCATTTTCAGAGCTCCTAGACCTTCCTATAAGAAGTTAGCCAAAAAGTAGCTTCGAAAAACGCTTAGGTTAAGTCTCAGAGTTGCATCTAATGTACCGAAGCTGGACTTAGACATAATTTCACTCTCACAACATTATGGCTGGTTGGAGACAGTCCGAACCACAAGTACCGGGTCCATGGTTCTGGCCATATACTGGGGGGACGGGGACGACTCCCATTAACCCCTGACTATACCGGAGATACGCTTATCACAATGCCTTACTGGTCTGTGCTGAAGCAGGGCATTCTGGCAGCCAAGTGGCTTGACCTTTATTAGTGAGCCTGGTTACCCCCTCTCGGAACCACAGACTTAGAAATCGCCAGCTCATATACAGTGCATAAAATAAATTTATATATATATACCCTTATACAGTACACCATTTTAATAAAAAATATCACAAAATTCTTCTAAGTCCCTCGGGAAGAGTGAAAGACGCGCACGTTCATTTTCAGAGCTCCTAGACCTTCCTATAAGAAGTTAGCCAAAAAGTAGCTTCGAAAAACGCTTAGGTTAAGTTTCAGAGTTGCTTCTAATGTACCGAAGCTGGAATTAGACATAATTTCACTCTCACAACATTATGGCTGGTTGGAGACAGTCCGAACCACAAGTACTGGGTCCATGGTTCTGGGCGTATACTGGGGGGACGGGGACGACTCCCATTAACCCCTGACTATACCGGGGATACGCTTATCACAATGCCTTACTGGTCTGTGCTGAAGCAGGGCATTCTGGCAGCCAAGTGGCTTGACCTTTATTAGTGAGCCTGGTTACCCCCTCTCGGAACCACAGACTTAGAAATCGCCAGCTCATATAAAGTGCATAAAATAAATTTATATATATATATACCCTTATACACCATTTTAATAAAAAATATCACAAAATTCTTCTAAGTCCCTCGGGAAGAGTGAAAGACGCGCACGTTCATTTTCAGAGCTCCTAGACCTTCCTATAAGAAGTTAGCCAAAAAGTAGCTTCGAAAAACGCTTAGGTTAAGTCTCAGAGTTGCATCTAATGTACCGAAGCTGGACTTAGACATAATTTCACTCTCACAACATTATGGCTGGTTGGAGACAGTCCGAACCACAAATACCGGGTCCATGGTTCTGGCCATATACTGGGGGGACGGGGACGACTCCAATTAACCCCTGACTATACCGAGGATACGCTTATCACAATGCCTTACTGGTCTGTGCTGAAGCAGGGCATTCTGGCAGCCAAGTGGCTTGACCTTTATTAGTGAGCCTGGTTACCCCCTCTCGGAACCACAGACTTAGAAATCGCCAGCTCATATACAGTGCATAAAATATATTTATATATATACCCTTATACACCATTTTAATAAAAAATATCACAAAATTCTTCTAAGTCCCTCGGGAAGAGTGAAAGACGCGCACGTTCATTTTCAGAGCTCCTAGACCTTCCTATAAGAAGTTAGCCAAAAAGTAGCTTCGAAAAACGCTTAGGTTAAGTTTCAGAGTTGCTTCTAATGTACCGAAGCTGGAATTAGACATAATTTCACTCTCACAACATTATGGCTGGTTGGAGACAGTCCGAACCACAAGTACTGTGTCCATGGTTCTGGGCGTATACTGGGGGGACGGGGACGACTCCCATTAACCCCTGACTATACCGGGAATACGCTTATCACAATGCCTTTCTGGTCTGTGCTGAAGCAGGGCATTCTGGCAGCCAAGTGGCTTGACTTTTATTAGTGAGCCTGGTTACCCCCTCTCGGAACCACAGACTTAGAAATCGCCAGCTCATATACAGTGCATAAAATATATTTATATATATACCCTTATACACCATTTTAATAAAAAATATCACAAAATTCCTCTAAGTCCCTCGGGAAGAGTTAAAGACGCGCACGTTCATTTTCAGAGCTCCTAGACCTTCCTATAAGAAGTTAGCCAAAAAGTAGCTTCGAAAAACGCTTAGGTTAAGTTTCAGAGTTGCATCTAATGTACCGAAGCTGTCCTTAGACATAATTTCACTCTCACAACATTATGGCTGGTTGGAGACAGTCCGAACCACAAATACCGGGTCCATGGTTTTGGCCATATACTGGGGGGACGGGGACGACTCCCATTAACCCCTGACTATACCGGGGATACGCTTATCACAATGCCTTACTGGTCTGTGCTGAAGCAGGGCATTCTGGCAGCCAAGTGGCTTGACCTTTATTAGTGAGCCTGGTTACCCCCTCTCGGAACCACAGACTTAGAAATCGCCAGCTCATATACAGTGCATAAAATATATTTATATATATACCCTTATACACCATTTTAATAAAAAATATCACAAAATTCTTCTACGTCACTCGGGAAGAGTGAAAGACGCGCACGTTCATTTTCAGAGCTCCTACACCTTCCTATAAGAAGTTAGCCAAAAAGTAGCTTCGAAAAACGCTTAGGTTAAGTCTCAGAGTTGCATCTAATGTACCGAAGCTGGACTTAGACATAATTTCACTCTCACAACATTATGGCTGGTTGGAGACAGTCCGAACCACAAATACCGGGTCCATGGTTCTGGCCATATACTGGGGGGACGGGGACGACTCCCATTAACCCCTGACTATACCGGGGATACGCTTATCACAATGCCTTACTGGTCTGTGCTGAAGCAGGGCATTCTGGCAGCCAAGTGGCTTGACCTTTATTAGTGAGCCTGGTTACCCCCTCTCGGAACCACAGACTTAGAAATCGCCAGCTCATATACAGTGCATAAAATAAATTTATATATATATACCCTTATACACCATTTTAATAAAAAATATCACAAAATTCTTCTAAGTCCCTCGGGAAGAGTGAAAGACGCGCACGTTCATTTTCAGAGCTCCTAGACCTTCCTATAAGAAGTTAGCCAAAAAGTAGCTTCGAAAAACGCTTAGGTTAAGTTTCAGAGTTGCTTCTAATGTACCGAAGCTGGACTTAGACATAATTTCACTCTCACAACATTATGGCTGGTTGGAGACAGTCCGAACCACAAATACCGGGTCCATGGTTCTGGCCATATACTGGGGGGACAGGGACGACTCCCATTAACCCCTGACTATACCGGGGATACGCTTATCACAATGCCTTACTGGTCTGTGCTGAAGCAGGGCATTCTGGCAGCCAAGTTGCTTGACCTTTATTAGTGAGCCTGGTTACCCCCTCTCGGAACCACAGACTTAGAAATCGCAAGCTCATATACAGTGCATAAAATATATTTATATATATACCCTTATACACCATTTTAATAAAAAATATCACAAAATTCTTCTAAGTCCCTCGGGAAGAGTGAAAGACGCGCACGTTCATTTTCAGAGCTCCTACACCTTCCTATAAGAAGTTAGCCAAAAAGTAGCTTCGAAAAACGCAAAGGTTAAGTCTCAGAGTTGCATCTAATGTACCGAAGCTGGACTTAGACATAATTTCACTCTCACAACATTATGGCTGGTTGGAGACAGTCCGAACCACAAATACCGGGTCCATGGTTCTGGCCATATACTGGGGGGACGGGGACGACTCCCATTAACCCCTGACTATACCGGGGATACGCTTATCACAATGCCTTACTGGTCTGTGCTGAAGCAGGGCATTCTGGCAGCCAAGTGGCTTGACCTGTATTAGTGAGCCTGGTTACCCCCTCTCGGAACCACAGACTTAGAAATCGCCAGCTCATATACAGTGCATAAAATAAATTTATATATATATACCCTTATACACCATTTTAATAAAAAATATCACAAAATTCTTCTAAGTCCCTCGGGAAGAGTGAAAGACGCGCACGTTCATTTTCAGAGCTCCTAGACCTTCCTATAAGAAGTTAGCCAAAAAGTAGCTTCGAAAAACGCTTAGGTTAAGTTTCAGAGTTGCTTCTAATGTACCGAAGCTGGACTTAGACATAATTTCACTCTCACAACATTATGGCTGGTTGGAGACAGTCCGAACCACAAATACCGGGTCCATGGTTCTGGCCATATACTGGGGGGACAGGGACGACTCCCATTAACCCCTGACTATACCGGGGATACGCGTATCACAATGCCTTACTGGTCTGTGCTGAAGCAGGGCATTCTGGCAGCCAAGTTGCTTGACCTTTATTAGTGAGCCTGGTTACCCCCTCTCGGAACCACAGACTTAGAAATCGCAAGCTCATATACAGTGCATAAAATATATTTATATATATACCCTTATACACCATTTTAATAAAAAATATCACAAAATTCTTCTAAGTCCCTCGGGAAGAGTGAAAGACGCGCACGTTCATTTTCAGAGCTCCTAGACCTTCCTATAAGAAGTTAGCCAAAAAGTAGCTTCGAAAAACGCTTAGGTTAAGTTTCAGAGTTGCTTCAAATGTACCGAAGCTGGAATTAGACATAATTTCACTCTCACAACATTATGGCTGGTTGGAGACAGTCCGAACCACAAGTACTGGGTCCATGGTTCTGGGCGTATACTGGGGGGACGGGGACGACTCCCATTAACCCCTGACTATACCGGGGATACGCTTATCACAATGCCTTTCTGGTCTGTGCTGAAGCAGGGCATTCTGGCAGCCAATTTGCTTGACTTTTATTAGTGAGCCTGGTTACCCCCTCTCGGAACCACAGACTTAGAAATCGCCAGCTCATATACAGTGCATAAAATATATTTATACTGTATATATACCCTTATACACCATTTTAATAAAAAATATCACAAAATTCTTCTAAGTCCCTCGGGAAGAGTGAAAGACGCGCACGTTCATTTTCAGAGCTCCTAGACCTTCCTATAAGAAGTTAGCCAAAAAGTAGCTTCGAAAAACGCTTAGGTTAAGTTTCAGAGTTGCATCTAATGTATCGAAGCTGTCCTTAGACATAATTTCACTCTCACAACATTATGGCTGGTTGGAGACAGTCCGAACCACAAGTACTGGGTCCATGGTTTTGGGCGTATACTGGGGGGACGGGGACGACTCCCATTAACCCCTGACTATACCGGGGATACGCTTATCACAATGCCTTTCTGGTCTGTGCTGAAGCAGGGCATTCTGGCAGCCAATTTGTTGACTTTCATTAGTGAGCCTGGTTACCCCCTCTCGGAACCACAGACTTAGAAATCGCCAGCTCATATACAGTGCATAAAATATATTTATATATATACCCTTATACACCATTTTAATAAAAAATATCACAAAATTCTTCTAATTCCCTCGGGAAGAGTTAAAGACGCGCACGTTCATTTTCAGAGCTCCTAGACCTTCCTATAAGAAGTTAGCCAAAAAGTAGCTTCGAAAAACGCTTAGGTTAAGTTTCAGAGTTGCATCTAATGTACCGAAGCTGTCCTTAGACATAATTTCACTCTCACAACATTATGGCTGGTTGGAGACAGTCCGAACCACAAATACCGGGTCCATGGTTCTGGCCATATCCTGGGGGGACGGGGACGACTCCCATTAACCCCTGACTATACCGAGGATACGCTTATCACAATGCCTTACTGGTCTGTGCTGAAGCAGGGCATTCTGGCAGCCAAGTGGCTTGACCTTTATTAGTGAGCCTGGTTACCCCCTCTCGGAACCACAGACTTAGAAATCGCCAGCTCATATACAGTGCATAAAATATATTTATATATATACCCTTATACACCATTTTAATAAAAAATATCACAAAATTCTTCTAAGTCCCTCGGGAAGAGTGAAAGACGCGCACGTTCATTTTCAGAGCTCCTAGACCTTCCTATAAGAAGTTAGCCAAAAAGTAGCTTCGAAAAACGCTTAGGTTAAGTCTCAGAGTTGCATCTAATGTACCGAAGCTGGACTTAGACATAATTTCACTCTCACAACATTATGGCTGGTTGGAGACAGTCCGAACCACAAATACCAGGTCCATGGTTCTGGCCATATACTGGGGGGACGGGGACGACTCCCATTAACCCCTGACTATACCGGGGATACGCTTATCACAATGCTTTACTGGTCTGTGCTGAAGCAGGGCATTCTGGCAGCCAAGTGGCTTGACCTTTATTAGTGAGCCTGGTTACCCCCTCTCGGAACCACAGACTTAGAAATCGCCAGCTCATATACAGTGCATAAAATAAATTTATATATATATACCCTTATACACCATTTTAATAAAAAATATCACAAAATTCTTCTAAGTCCCTCGGGAAGAGTGAAAGACGCGCACGTTCATTTTCAGAGCTCCTAGACCTTCCTATAAGAAGTTAGCCAAAAAGTAGCTTCGAAAAACGCTTAGGTTAAGTTTCAGAGTTGCTTCTAATGTACCGAAGCTGGACTTAGACATAATTTCACTCTCACAACATTATGGCTGGTTGGAGACAGTCCGAACCACAAATACCGGGTCCATGGTTCTGGCCATATACTGGGGGGACAGGGACGACTCCCATTAACCCCTGACTATACCGGGGATACGCTTATCACAATGCCTTACTGGTCTGTGCTGAAGCAGGGCATTCTGGCAGCCAAGTTGCTTGACCTTTATTAGTGAGCCTGGTTACCCCCTCTCGGAACCACAGACTTAGAAATCGCCAGCTCATATACAGTGCATAAAATATATTTATATATATACCCTTATACACCATTTTAATAAAAAATATCACAAAATTCTTCTAAGTCCCTCGGGAAGAGTGAAAGAAGCGCACGTTCATTTTCAGAGCTCCTAGACCTTCCTATAAGAAGTTAGCCAAAAAGTAGCTTCGAAAAACGTTTAGGTTAAGTTTCAGAGTTGCTTCTAATGTACCGAAGCTGTCCTTAGACATAATTTCACTCTCACAACATTATGGCTGGTTGGAGACAGTCCGAACCACAAATACCGGGTCCATGGTTTTGGCCATATACTGGGGGGACGGGGACGACTCCCATTAACCCCTGACTATACCGGGGATACGCTTATCACAATGCCTTACTGGTCTGTGCTGAAGCAGGGCATTCTGGCAGCCAAGTTGCTTGACCTTTATTAGTGAGCCTGGTTACCCCCTCTCGGAACCACAGACTTAGAAATCGCCAGCTCATATACAGTGCATAAAATATATTTATATATATACCCTTATACACCATTTTAATAAAAAATATCACAAAATTCTTCTAAGTCCCTCGGGAAGAGTGAAAGACGCGCACGTTCATTTTCAGAGCTCCTAGACCTTCCTATAAGAAGTTAGCCAAAAAGTAGCTTCGAAAAACGCTTAGGTTAAGTCTCAGAGTTGCATCTAATGTACCGAAGCTGGACTTAGACATAATTTCACTCTCACAACATTATGGCTGGTTGGAGACAGTCCGAACCACAAATACCGGGTCCATGGTTCTGGCCATATACTGGGGGGACGGGGACGACTCCAATTAACCCCTGACTATACCGAGGATACGCTTATCACAATGCCTTACTGGTCTGTGCTGAAGCAGGGCATTCTGGCAGCCAAGTGGCTTGACCTTTATTAGTGAGCCTGGTTACCCCCTCTCGGAACCACAGACTTAGAAATCGCCAGCTCATATACAGTGCATAAAATATATTTATATATATACCCTTATACACCATTTTAATAAAAAATATCACAAAATTCTTCTAAGTCCCTCGGGAAGAGTGAAAGACGCGCACGTTCATTTTCAGAGCTCCTAGACCTTCCTATAAGAAGTTAGCCAAAAAGTAGCTTCGAAAAACGCTTAGGTTAAGTCTCAGAGTTGCATCTAATGTACCGAAGCTGGACTTAGACATAATTTCACTCTCACAACATTATGGCTGGTTGGAGACAGTCCGAACCACAAATACCAGGTCCATGGTTCTGGCCATATACTGGGGGGACGGGGACGACTCCCATTAACCCCTGACTATACCGGGGATACGCTTATCACAATGCTTTACTGGTCTGTGCTGAAGCAGGGCATTCTGGCAGCCAAGTGGCTTGACCTTTATTAGTGAGCCTGGTTACCCCCTCTCGGAACCACAGACTTAGAAATCGCCAGCTCATATACAGTGCATAAAATAAATTTATATATATATACCCTTATACACCATTTTAATAAAAAATATCACAAAATTCTTCTAAGTCCCTCGGGAAGAGTGAAAGACGCGCACGTTCATTTTCAGAGCTCCTAGACCTTCCTATAAGAAGTTAGCCAAAAAGTAGCTTCGAAAAACGCTTAGGTTAAGTTTCAGAGTTGCTTCTAATGTACCGAAGCTGGACTTAGACATAATTTCACTCTCACAACATTATGGCTGGTTGGAGACAGTCCGAACCACAAATACCGGGTCCATGGTTCTGGCCATATACTGGGGGGACAGGGACGACTCCCATTAACCCCTGACTATACCGGGGATACGCTTATCACAATGCCTTACTGGTCTGTGCTGAAGCAGGGCATTCTGGCAGCCAAGTTGCTTGACCTTTATTAGTGAGCCTGGTTACCCCCTCTCGGAACCACAGACTTAGAAATCGCCAGCTCATATACAGTGCATAAAATATATTTATATATATACCCTTATACACCATTTTAATAAAAAATATCACAAAATTCTTCTAAGTCCCTCGGGAAGAGTGAAAGAAGCGCACGTTCATTTTCAGAGCTCCTAGACCTTCCTATAAGAAGTTAGCCAAAAAGTAGCTTCGAAAAACGTTTAGGTTAAGTTTCAGAGTTGCTTCTAATGTACCGAAGCTGTCCTTAGACATAATTTCACTCTCACAACATTATGGCTGGTTGGAGACAGTCCGAACCACAAATACCGGGTCCATGGTTTTGGCCATATACTGGGGGGACGGGGACGACTCCCATTAACCCCTGACTATACCGGGGATACGCTTATCACAATGCCTTACTGGTCTGTGCTGAAGCAGGGCATTCTGGCAGCCAAGTTGCTTGACCTTTATTAGTGAGCCTGGTTACCCCCTCTCGGAACCACAGACTTAGAAATCGCCAGCTCATATACAGTGCATAAAATATATTTATATATATACCCTTATACACCATTTTAATAAAAAATATCACAAAATTCTTCTAAGTCCCTCGGGAAGAGTGAAAGACGCGCACGTTCATTTTCAGAGCTCCTAGACCTTCCTATAAGAAGTTAGCCAAAAAGTAGCTTCGAAAAACGCTTAGGTTAAGTCTCAGAGTTGCATCTAATGTACCGAAGCTGGACTTAGACATAATTTCACTCTCACAACATTATGGCTGGTTGGAGACAGTCCGAACCACAAATACCGGGTCCATGGTTCTGGCCATATACTGGGGGGACGGGGACGACTCCAATTAACCCCTGACTATACCGAGGATACGCTTATCACAATGCCTTACTGGTCTGTGCTGAAGCAGGGCATTCTGGCAGCCAAGTGGCTTGACCTTTATTAGTGAGCCTGGTTACCCCCTCTCGGAACCACAGACTTAGAAATCGCCAGCTCATATACAGTGCATAAAATATATTTATATATATACCCTTATACACCATTTTAATAAAAAATATCACAAAATTCTTCTAAGTCCCTCGGGAAGAGTGAAAGACGCGCACGTTCATTTTCAGAGCTCCTAGACCTTCCTATAAGAAGTTAGCCAAAAAGTAGCTTCGAAAAACGCTTAGGTTAAGTCTCAGAGTTGCATCTAATGTACCGAAGCTGGACTTAGACATAATTTCACTCTCACAACATTATGGCTGGTTGGAGACAGTCCGAACCACAAATACCAGGTCCATGGTTCTGGCCATATACTGGGGGGACGGGGACGACTCCCATTAACCCCTGACTATACCGGGGATACGCTTATCACAATGCTTTACTGGTCTGTGCTGAAGCAGGGCATTCTGGCAGCCAAGTGGCTTGACCTTTATTAGTGAGCCTGGTTACCCCCTCTCGGAACCACAGACTTAGAAATCGCCAGCTCATATACAGTGCATAAAATAAATTTATATATATATACCCTTATACACCATTTTAATAAAAAATATCACAAAATTCTTCTAAGTCCCTCGGGAAGAGTGAAAGACGCGCACGTTCATTTTCAGAGCTCCTAGACCTTCCTATAAGAAGTTAGCCAAAAAGTAGCTTCGAAAAACGCTTAGGTTAAGTTTCAGAGTTGCTTCTAATGTACCGAAGCTGGACTTAGACATAATTTCACTCTCACAACATTATGGCTGGTTGGAGACAGTCCGAACCACAAATACCGGGTCCATGGTTCTGGCCATATACTGGGGGGACAGGGACGACTCCCATTAACCCCTGACTATACCGGGGATACGCTTATCACAATGCCTTACTGGTCTGTGCTGAAGCAGGGCATTCTGGCAGCCAAGTTGCTTGACCTTTATTAGTGAGCCTGGTTACCCCCTCTCGGAACCACAGACTTAGAAATCGCCAGCTCATATACAGTGCATAAAATATATTTATATATATACCCTTATACACCATTTTAATAAAAAATATCACAAAATTCTTCTAAGTCCCTCGGGAAGAGTGAAAGAAGCGCACGTTCATTTTCAGAGCTCCTAGACCTTCCTATAAGAAGTTAGCCAAAAAGTAGCTTCGAAAAACGTTTAGGTTAAGTTTCAGAGTTGCTTCTAATGTACCGAAGCTGTCCTTAGACATAATTTCACTCTCACAACATTATGGCTGGTTGGAGACAGTCCGAACCACAAATACCGGGTCCATGGTTTTGGCCATATACTGGGGGGACGGGGACGACTCCCATTAACCCCTGACTATACCGGGGATACGCTTATCACAATGCCTTACTGGTCTGTGCTGAAGCAGGGCATTCTGGCAGCCAAGTTGCTTGACCTTTATTAGTGAGCCTGGTTACCCCCTCTCGGAACCACAGACTTAGAAATCGCCAGCTCATATACAGTGCATAAAATATATTTATATATATACCCTTATACACCATTTTAATAAAAAATATCACAAAATTCTTCTAAGTCCCTCGGGAAGAGTGAAAGACGCGCACGTTCATTTTCAGAGCTCCTAGACCTTCCTATAAGAAGTTAGCCAAAAAGTAGCTTCGAAAAACGCTTAGGTTAAGTCTCAGAGTTGCATCTAATGTACCGAAGCTGGACTTAGACATAATTTCACTCTCACAACATTATGGCTGGTTGGAGACAGTCCGAACCACAAATACCGGGTCCATGGTTCTGGCCATATACTGGGGGGACGGGGACGACTCCAATTAACCCCTGACTATACCGAGGATACGCTTATCACAATGCCTTACTGGTCTGTGCTGAAGCAGGGCATTCTGGCAGCCAAGTGGCTTGACCTTTATTAGTGAGCCTGGTTACCCCCTCTCGGAACCACAGACTTAGAAATCGCCAGCTCATATACAGTGCATAAAATATATTTATATATATACCCTTATACACCATTTTAATAAAAAATATCACAAAATTCTTCTAAGTCCCTCGGGAAGAGTGAAAGACGCGCACGTTCATTTTCATTGCTCCTAGACCTTCCTATAAGAAGTTAGCCAAAAAGTAGCTTCGAAAAACGCTTAGGTTAAGTTTCAGAGTTGCTTCTAATGTACCGAAGCTGGAATTAGACATAATTTCACTCTCACAACATTATGGCTGGTTGGAGACAGTCCGAACCACAAGTACTGTGTCCATGGTTCTGGGCGTATACTGGGGGGACGGGGACGACTCCCATTAACCCCTGACTATACCGGGGATACGCTTATCACAATGCCTTTCTGGTCTGTGCTGAAGCAGGGCATTCTGGCAGCCAAGTGGCTTGACTTTTATTAGTGAGCCTGGTTACCCCCTCTCGGAACCACAGACTTAGAAATCGCCAGCTCATATACAGTGCATAAAATATATTTATATATATACCCTTATACACCATTTTAATAAAAAATATCACAAAATTCCTCTAAGTCCCTCGGGAAGAGTTAAAGACGCGCACGTTCATTTTCAGAGCTCCTAGACCTTCCTATAAGAAGTTAGCCAAAAAGTAGCTTCGAAAAACGCTTAGGTTAAGTTTCAGAGTTGCATCTAATGTACCGAAGCTGTCCTTAGACATAATTTCACTCTCACAACATTATGGCTGGTTGGAGACAGTCCGAACCACAAATACCGGGTCCATGGTTTTGGCCATATACTGGGGGGACGGGGACGACTCCCATTAACCCCTGACTATACCGGGGATACGCTTATCACAATGCCTTACTGGTCTGTGCTGAAGCAGGGCATTCTGGCAGCCAAGTTGCTTGACCTTTATTAGTGAGCCTGGTTACCCCCTCTCGGAACCACAGACTTAGAAATCGCCAGCTCATATACAGTGCATAAAATATATTTATATATATACCCTTATACACCATTTTAATAAAAAATATCACAAAATTCTTCTAAGTCCCTCGGGAAGAGTGAAAGACGCGCACGTTCATTTTCAGAGCTCCTAGACCTTCCTATAAGAAGTTAGCCAAAAAGTAGCTTCGAAAAACGCTTAGGTTAAGTCTCAGAGTTGCATCTAATGTACCGAAGCTGGACTTAGACATAATTTCACTCTCACAACATTATGGCTGGTTGGAGACAGTCCGAACCACAAATACCGGGTCCATGTTTCTGGCCATATACTGGGGGGACGGGGACGACTCCCATTAACCCCTGACTATACCGAGGATACGCTTATCACAATGCCTTACTGGTCTGTGCTGAAGCAGGGCATTCTGGCAGCCAAGTGGCTTGACCTTTATTAGTGAGCCTGGTTACCCCCTCTCGGAACCACAGACTTAGAAATCGCCAGCTCATATACAGTGCATAAAATATATTTATATATATACCCTTATACACCATTTTAATAAAAAATATCACAAAATTCTTCTAAGTCCCTCGGGAAGAGTGAAAGAAGCGCACGTTCATTTTCAGAGCTCCTAGACCTTCCTATAAGAAGTTAGCCAAAAAGTAGCTTCGAAAAACGTTTAGGTTAAGTTTCAGAGTTGCTTCTAATGTACCGAAGCTGTCCTTAGACATAATTTCACTCTCACAACATTATGGCTGGTTGGAGACAGTCCGAACCACAAATACCGGGTCCATGGTTTTGGCCATATACTGGGGGGACGGGGACGACTCCCATTAACCCCTGACTATACCGGGGATACGCTTATCACAATGCCTTACTGGTCTGTGCTGAAGCAGGGCATTCTGGCAGCCAAGTTGCTTGACCTTTATTAGTGAGCCTGGTTACCCCCTCTCGGAACCACAGACTTAGAAATCGCCAGCTCATATACAGTGCATAAAATATATTTATATATATACCCTTATACACCATTTTAATAAAAAATATCACAAAATTCTTCTAAGTCCCTCGGGAAGAGTGAAAGACGCGCACGTTCATTTTCAGAGCTCCTAGACCTTCCTATAAGAAGTTAGCCAAAAAGTAGCTTCGAAAAACGCTTAGGTTAAGTCTCAGAGTTGCATCTAATGTACCGAAGCTGGACTTAGACATAATTTCACTCTCACAACATTATGGCTGGTTGGAGACAGTCCGAACCACAAATACCGGGTCCATGGTTCTGGCCATATACTGGGGGGACGGGGACGACTCCAATTAACCCCTGACTATACCGAGGATACGCTTATCACAATGCCTTACTGGTCTGTGCTGAAGCAGGGCATTCTGGCAGCCAAGTGGCTTGACCTTTATTAGTGAGCCTGGTTACCCCCTCTCGGAACCACAGACTTAGAAATCGCCAGCTCATATACAGTGCATAAAATATATTTATATATATACCCTTATACACCATTTTAATAAAAAATATCACAAAATTCTTCTAAGTCCCTCGGGAAGAGTGAAAGACGCGCACGTTCATTTTCAGAGCTCCTAGACCTTCCTATAAGAAGTTAGCCAAAAAGTAGCTTCGAAAAACGCTTAGGTTAAGTTTCAGAGTTGCTTCTAATGTACCGAAGCTGGAATTAGACATAATTTCACTCTCACAACATTATGGCTGGTTGGAGACAGTCCGAACCACAAGTACTGTGTCCATGGTTCTGGGCGTATACTGGGGGGACGGGGACGACTCCCATTAACCCCTGACTATACCGGGGATACGCTTATCACAATGCCTTTCTGGTCTGTGCTGAAGCAGGGCATTCTGGCAGCCAAGTGGCTTGACTTTTATTAGTGAGCCTGGTTACCCCCTCTCGGAACCACAGACTTAGAAATCGCCAGCTCATATACAGTGCATAAAATATATTTATATATATACCCTTATACACCATTTTAATAAAAAATATCACAAAATTCCTCTAAGTCCCTCGGGAAGAGTTAAAGACGCGCACGTTCATTTTCAGAGCTCCTAGACCTTCCTATAAGAAGTTAGCCAAAAAGTAGCTTCGAAAAACGCTTAGGTTAAGTTTCAGAGTTGCATCTAATGTACCGAAGCTGTCCTTAGACATAATTTCACTCTCACAACATTATGGCTGGTTGGAGACAGTCCGAACCACAAATACCGGGTCCATGGTTTTGGCCATATACTGGGGGGACGGGGACGACTCCCATTAACCCCTGACTATACCGGGGATACGCTTATCACAATGCCTTACTGGTCTGTGCTGAAGCAGGGCATTCTGGCAGCCAAGTTGCTTGACCTTTATTAGTGAGCCTGGTTACCCCCTCTCGGAACCACAGACTTAGAAATCGCCAGCTCATATACAGTGCATAAAATATATTTATATATATACCCTTATACACCATTTTAATAAAAAATATCACAAAATTCTTCTAAGTCCCTCGGGAAGAGTGAAAGACGCGCACGTTCATTTTCAGAGCTCCTAGACCTTCCTATAAGAAGTTAGCCAAAAAGTAGCTTCGAAAAACGCTTAGGTTAAGTCTCAGAGTTGCATCTAATGTACCGAAGCTGGACTTAGACATAATTTCACTCTCACAACATTATGGCTGGCTGGAGACAGTCCGAACCACAAATACCGGGTCCATGTTTCTGGCCATATACTGGGGGGACGGGGACGACTCCCATTAACCCCTGACTATACCGAGGATACGCTTATCACAATGCCTTACTGGTCTGTGCTGAAGCAGGGCATTCTGGCAGCCAAGTGGCTTGACCTTTATTAGTGAGCCTGGTTACCCCCTCTCGGAACCACAGACTTAGAAATCGCCAGCTCATATACAGTGCATAAAATAAATTTATATATATATACCCTTATACACCATTTTAATAAAAAATATCACAAAATTCTTCTAAGTCCCTCGGGAAGAGTGAAAGACGCGCACGTTCATTTTCAGAGCTTCTAGACCTTCCTATAAGAAGTTAGCCAAAAAGTAGCTTCGAAAAACGCTTAGGTTAAGTTTCAGAGTTGCATCTAATGTACCGAAGCTGGAATTAGACATAATTTCACTCTCACAACATTATGGCTGGTTGGAGACAGTCCGAACCACAAGTACTGGGTCCATGGTTCTGGGCGTATACTGGGGGGACGGGGACGACTCCCATTAACCCCTGACTATACCGGGGATACGCTTATCACAATGCCTTACTGGTCTGTGCTGAAGCAGGGCATTCTGGCAGCCAAGTGGCTTGACCTTTATTAGTGAGCCTGGTTACCCCCTCTCGGAACCACAGACTTAGAAATCGCCAGCTCATATACAGTGCATAAAATATATTTATATACTGTATATACCCTTATACACCATTTTAATAAAAAATATCACAAAATTCTTCTAAGTCCCTCGGGAAGAGTGAAAGACGCGCACGTTCATTTTCAGAGCTTCTAGACCTTCCTATAAGAAGTTAGCCAAAAAGTAGCTTCGAAAAACGCTTAGGTTAAGTTTCAGAGTTGCTTCTCATGTACCAAAGCTGGACTTAGACATAATTTCACTCTCACAACATTATGGCTGGTTGGAGACAGTCCGAACCACAAATACCGGGTCCATGGTTCTGGCCATATACTGGGGGGACGGGGACGACTCCCATTAACCCCTGACTATACCGGGGATACGCTTATCACAATGCCTTACTGGTCTGTGCTGAAGCAGGGCATTCTGGCAGCCAAGTGGCTTGACCTTTATTAGTGAGCCTGGTTACCCCCTCTCGGAACCACAGACTTAGAAATCGCCAGCTCATATACAGTGCATAAAATAAATTTATATATATATACCCTTATTCACCATTTTAATAAAAAATATCACAAAATTCTTCTAAGTCCCTCGGGAAGAGTGAAAGACGCGCACGTTCATTTTCAGAGCTCCTAGACCTTCCTATAAGAAGTTAGCCAAAAAGTAGCTTCGAAAAACGCTTAGGTTAAGTTTCAGAGTTGCTTCTAATCTACCGAAGCTGGAATTAGACATAATTTCACTCTCACAACATTATGGCTGGTTGGAGACAGTCCGAACCACAAGTACTGGGTCCATGGTTCTGGGCGTATACTGGGGGGACGGGGACGACTCCCATTAACCCCTGACTATACCGGGGATACGCTTATCACAATGCCTTACTGGTCTGTGCTGAAGCAGGGCATTCTGGCAGCCAAGTGGCTTGACCTTTATTAGTGAGCCTGGTTACCCCCTCTCGGAACCACAAACTTAGAAATCGCCAGCTCATATACAGTGCATAAAATAAATTTATATATATATACCCTTATACACCATTTTAATAAAAAATATCACAAAATTCTTCTAAGTCCCTCGGGAAGAGTGAAAGACGCGCACGTTCATTTTCAGAGCTCCTAGACCTTACTATAAGAAGTTAGCCAAAAAGTAGCTTCGAAAAACGCTTAGGTTAAGTTTCAGATTTGCTTCTAATGTACCGAAGCTGGAATTAGACATAATTTCACTCTCACAACATTATGGCTGGTTGGAGACAGTCCGAACCACAAGTACTGGGTCCATGGTTCTGGGCGTATACTGGGGGGACGGGGACGACTCCCATTAACCCCTGACTATACCGGGGATACGCTTATCACAATGCCTTACTGGTCTGTGCTGAAGCAGGGCATTCTGGCAGCCAAGTGGCTTGACCTTTATTAGTGAGCCTGGTTACCCCCTCTCGGAACCACAAACTTAGAAATCGCCAGCTCATATACAGTACATAAAATATATTTATATATATACCCTTATACACCATTTTAATAAAAAATATCACAAAATTCTTCTAAGTCCCTCGGGAAGAGTTAAAGACGCGCACGTTCATTTTCAGAGCTCCTAGACCTTCCTATAAGAAGTTAGCCAAAAAGTAGCTTCGAAAAACGCTTAGGTTAAGTTTCAGAGTGGCATCTAATGTACCGAAGCTGGACTTAGACATAATTTCACTCTCACAACATTATGGCTGGTTGGAGACAGTCCGAACCACAAGTACTGGGTCCATGGTTCTGGGCGTATACTGGGGGGACGGGGACGACTCCCATTAACCCCTGACTATACCGGGGATACGCTTATCACAATGCCTTACTGGTCTGTGCTGAAGCAGGGCATTCTGGCAGCCAAGTGGCTTGACCTTTATTAGTGAGCCTGGTTACCCCCTCTCGGAACCACAGACTTAGAAATCGCCAGCTCATATACAGTGCATAAAATATATTTATATATATATACCCTTATACACCATTTTAATAAAAAATATCAAAAAATTCTTCTAAGTCCCTCGGGAAGAGTGAAAGACGCGCACGTTAATTTTCAGAGCTCCTAGACGTTCCTATAAGAAGTTAGCCAAAAAGTAGCTTCGAAAAACGCTTAGGTTAAGTTTCAGAGTTGCTTCTAATGTACCAAAGCTGGACTTAGACATAATTTCACTCTCACAACATTATGGCTGGTTGGAGAAAGTCCGAACCACAAATACCGGGTCCATGGTTCTGGCCATATACTGGGGGGACGGGGGGGACTCCCATTAACCCCTGACTATACCGGGGATACGCGTATCACAATGCCTTACTGGTCTGTGCTGAAGCAGGGCATTCTGGCAGCCAAGTGGCTTGACCTTTATTAGTGAGCCTGGTTACCCCCTCTCGGAACCAGACTTAGAAATCGCCAGCTCATATACAGTGCATAAAATATATTTATATACAGTATATACCCTTATACACCATTTAAATAAAAAATATCACAAAATTCTTCTAAGTCCCTCGGGAAGAGTGAAAGACGCGCACGTTCATTTTCAGAGCTCCTAGACCTTCCTATAAGAAGTTAGCCAAAAAGTAGCTTCGAAAAACGCTTAGGTTAAGTTTCAGAGTGGCTTCTAATGTACCAAAGCGGAACTTAGACATAATTTCACTCTCACAACATTATGGCTGGTTGGAGACAGTCCGAACCACAAGTACTGGGTCCATGGTTCTGGGCGTATACTGGGGGGACGGGGGGGACTCCCATTAACCCCTGACTATACCGGGGATACGCTTATCACAATGCCTTTCTGGTCTGTGCTGAAGCAGGGCATTCTGGCAGCCAAGTGGCTTGACCTTTATTAGTGAGCCTGGTTACCCCCTCTCGGAACCACAGACTTAGAAATCGCCAGCTCATATACAGTGCATAAAATATATTTATACAGTATATATACCCTTATACACCATTTTAATAAAAAATATCACAAAATTCTTCTAAGTCCCTCGGGAAGAGTGAAAGACGCGCACATTCATTTTCAGAGCTCCTAGACCTTCCTATAAGAAGTTAGCCAAAAAGTAGCTTCGAAAAACGGTTAGGTTAAGTTTCAGAGTTTCTTCTAATGTACCGAAGCTGGAATTAGACATAATTTCACTCTCACAACATTATGGCTGGTTGGAGACAGTCCGAACCACAAGTACTGGGTCCATGGTTCTGGGCGTATACTGGGGGGACGGGGACGACTCCCATTAACCCCTGACTATACCGGGGATACGCTTATCACAATGCCTTTCTGGTCTGTGCTGAAGCAGGGCATTCTGGCAGCCAATTGGCTTGACTTTTATTAGTGAGCCTGGTTACCCCCTCTCGGAACCACAGACTTAAAAATCGCCAGCTCATATACAGTGCATAAAATATATTTATATATATACCCTTATACACCATTTTATTAAAAAATATAACAAAATTCTTCTAAGTACCTCGGGAAGAGTTAAAGACGCGCACGTTCATTTTCAGAGCTCCTAGACCTTCCTATAAGAAGTTAGCCAAAAAGTAGCTTCGAAAAACGCTTAGGTTAAGTTTCAGAGTTGCATCTAATGTACCGAAGCTGGACTTAGACATAATTTCACTCTCACAACATTATGGCTGGTTGGAGACAGACCGAACCACACATACCGGGTCCATGGTTCTGGCCATATACTGAGGGGACGGGGACGACTCCCATAAACCCCTGACTATACAGGGGATATGCTTATCACAATGCCTTTCTGGTCTGTGCTGAAGCAGGGCATTCTGGCAGCCAAGTGGCTTGACCTTTATTAGTGAGCCTGGTTACCCCCTCTCGGAACCACAGACTTAGAAATCGCCAGCTCATATACAGTGCATAAAATATATTTATATATATATACCCTTATACACAATTTTAATAAAAAATATCACAAAATTCTTCTAAGTCCCTCGGGAAGAGTGAAAGACGCGCACGTTCATTTTCAGAGCTCCTAGACCTTCCTATAAGAAGTTAGCCAAAAAGTAGCTTCGAAAAACGGTTAGATTAAGTTTCAGAGTTGCTTCTAATGTACCGAAGCTGGAATTAGACATAATTTCACTCTCACAACATTATGGCTGGTTGGAGACAGTCCGAACCACAAGTACTGGGTCCATGGTTCTGGGCGTATACTGGGGGGACGGGGACGACTCCCATTAACCCCTGACTATACCGGGGATACGCTTATCACAATGCCTTTCTGGTCTGTGCTGAAGCAGGGCATTCTGGCAGCCAATTGGCTTGACTTTTATTAGTGAGCCTGGTTACCCCCTCTCGGAACCACAGACTTAGAAATCGCCAGCTCATATACAGTGCATAAAATAAATTTATATATATATACCCTTATACACCATTTTAATAAAAAATATCAGAAAATTCTTCTAAGTCCCTCGGGAAGAGTGACAGACGCGCACGTTCATTTTCAGAGCTCCTAGACCTTCCTATAAGAAGTTAGCCAAAAAGTAGCTTCGAAAAACGCTTAGGTTAAGTTTCAGAGTTGCTTCTAATGTACCAAAGCTGGACTTAGACATAATTTCACTCTCACAACATTATGGCTGGTTGGAGAAAGTCCGAACCACAAATACCGGGTCCATGGTTCTGGCCATATACTGGGGGGACGGGGGGGACTCCCATTAACCCCTGACTATACCGGGGATACGCGTATCACAATGCCTTACTGGTCTGTGCTGAAGCAGGGCATTCTGGCAGCCAAGTGGCTTGACCTTTATTAGTGAGCCTGGTTACCCCCTCTCGGAACCACAGACTTAGAAATCGCCAGCTCATATACAGTGCATAAAATATATTTATATACAGTATATACCCTTATACACCATTTAAATAAAAAATATCACAAAATTCTTCTAAGTCCCTCGGGAAGAGTTAAAGACGCGCACGTTCATTTTCAGAGCTCCTAGACCTTCCTATAAGAAGTTAGCCAAAAATTAGCTTCGAAAAACGCTTAGGTTAAGTTTCAGAGTGGCTTCTAATGTACCAAAGCGGGACTTAGACATAATTTCACTCTCACAACATTATGGCTGGTTGGAGACAGTCCGAACCACAATTACCGGGTCCATGGTTCTGGGCGTATATTGGGGGGACGGGGACGACTCCCATTAACCCCTGACTATACCGGGGATACGCTTATCACAATGCCTTTCTGGTCTGTGCTGAAGCAGGGCATTCTGGCAGCCAATTGGCTTGACTTTTATTAGTGAGCCTGGTTACCCCCTCTCGGAACCACAGACTTAAAAATCGCCAGCTCATATACAGTGCATAAAATATATTTATATATATACCCTTATACACCATTTTATTAAAAAATATAACAAAATTCTTCTAAGTACCTCGGGAAGAGTTAAAGACGCGCACGTTCATTTTCAGAGCTCCTAGACCTTCCTATAAGAAGTTAGCCAAAAAGTAGCTTCGAAAAACGCTTAGGTTAAGTTTCAGAGTTGCATCTAATGTACCGAAGCTGGACTTAGACATAATTTCACTCTCACAACATTATGGCTGGTTGGAGACAGACCGAACCACACATACCGGGTCCATGGTTCTGGCCATATACTGAGGGGACGGGGACGACTCCCATAAACCCCTGACTATACAGGGGATATGCTTATCACAATGCCTTACTGGTCTGTGCTGAAGCAGGGCATTCTGGCAGCCAAGTGGCTTGACCTTTATTAGTGAGCCTGGTTACCCCCTCTCGGAACCACAGACTTAGAAATCGCCAGCTCATATACAGTGCATAAAATAAATTTATATATATATACCCTTAAACACCATTTTAATAAAAAATATCAGAAAATTCTTCTAAGTCCCTCGGGAAGAGTGAAAGACGCGCACGTTCATTTTCAGAGCTCCTAGACCTTCCTATAAGAAGTTAGCCAAAAAGTAGCTTCGAAAAACGGTTAGATTAAGTTTCAGAGTTGCTTCTAATGTACCGAAGCTGGAATTAGACATAATTTCACTCTCAAAACATTATGGCTGGTTGGAGACAGTCCGAAACACAAGTACTGGGTCCATGGTTCTGGGCGTATACTGGGGGGACGGGGACGACTCCCATTAACCCCTGACTATACCGGGGATACGCTTATCACAATGCCTTTCTGGTCTGTGCTGAAGCAGGGCATTCTGGCAGCCAATTGGCTTGACTTTTATTAGTGAGCCTGGTTACCCCCTCTCGGAACCACAGACTTAGAAATCGCCAGCTCATATACAGTGCATAAAATAAATTTATATATATATACCCTTATACACCATTTTAATAAAAAATATCAGAAAATTCTTCTAAGTCCCTCGGGATAAGTGAAAGACGCGCACATTCATTTTCAGAGCTCCTAGACGTTCCTATAAGAAGTTAGCCAAAAAGTAGCTTCGATAAACGCTTAGGTTAAGTTTCAGAGTTGCTTCTAATGTACCAAAGCTGGACTTAGACATAATTTCACTCTCACAACATTATGGCTGGTTGGAGAAAGTCCGAACCACAAATACCGGGTCCATGGTTCTGGCCATATACTGGGGGGACGGGGGGTACTCCCATTAACCCCTGACTATACCGGGGATACGCGTATCACAATGCCTTACTGGTCTGTGCTGAAGCAGGGCATTCTGGCAGCCAAGTGGCTTGACCTTTATTAGTGAGCCTGGTTACCCCCTCTCGGAACCACAGACTTAGAAATCGCCAGCTCATATACAGTGCATAAAATATATTTATATACAGTATATACCCTTATACACCATTTAAATAAAAAATATCACAAAATTCTTCTAAGTCCCTCGGGAAGAGTTAAAGACGCGCACGTTCATTTTCAGAACTCCTAGACCTTCCTATAAGAAGTTAGCCAAAAAGTACCTTCGAAAAACGCTTAGGTTAAGTTTCAGAGTTGCATCTAATGTACCGAAGCTGGACTTAGACATAATTTCACTCTCACAACATTATGGCTGGTTGGAGACATTCCGAACCACAAATACCGGGTCCATGGTTCTGGCCATATACTGGGGGGACGGGGACGACTCCCATTAACCCCTGACTATACCGGGAATACGCTTATCACAATGCCTTACTGGTCTGTGCTGAAGCAGGGCATTCTGGCAGCCAAGTGGCTTGACCTTTATTAGTGAGCCTGGTTACCCCCTCTCGGAACCACAGACTTAGAAATCGCCAGCTCATATACTGTGCATAAAATATATTTATATATATACCCTTATACACAATTTTAATAAAAAATATCACAAAATTCTTCTAAGTCCCTCGGGAAGAGTGAAAGACGCGCACGTTCATTTTCAGAGCTCCTAGACCTTCCTATAAGATGTTAGCCAAAAAGTAGCTTCGAAAAACGGTTAGATTAAGTTTCAGAGTTGCTTCTAATGTACCGAAGCTGGAATTAGACATAATTTCACTCTCACAACATTATGGCTGGTTGGAGACAGTCCGAACCACAAGTACTGGGTCCATGGTTCTGGGCGTATACTGGGGGGACGGGGACGACTCCCATTAACCCCTGACTATACCGGGGATACGCTTATCACAATGCCTTACTGGTCTGTGCTGAAGCAGGGCATTCTGGCAGCCAAGTGGCTTGACCTTTATTAGTGAGCCTGGTTACCCCCTCTCGGAACCACAGACTTAGAAATCGCCAGCTCATATACAGTGCATAAAATAAATTTATATATATATACCCTTATACACCATTTTAATAAAAAATATCAGAAAATTCTTCTAAGTCCCTCGGGAAGAGTGAAAGACGCGCACGTTCATTTTCAGAGCTCCTAGACCTTCCTATAAGAAGTTAGCCAAAAAGTAGCTTCGAAAAACGCTTAGGTTAAGTTTCAGAGTGGCTTCTAATGTACCAAAGCGGGACTTAGACATAATTTCACTCTCACAACATTATGGCTGGTTGGAGACAGTCCGAACCACAATTACCGGGTCCATGGTTCTGGGCGTATACTGGGGGGACGGGGACGACTCCCATTAACCCCTGACTATACCGGGGATACGCTTATCACAATGCCTTTTTGGTCTGTGCTGAAGCAGGGCATTCTGGCAGCCAAGTGGCTTGACCTTTATTAGTGAGCCTGGTTACCCCCTCTCGGAACCACAGACTTAGAAATCGCCAGCTCATATACAGTGCATAAAATATATTTATATATATATACCCTTATACACAATTTTAATAAAAAATATCACAAAATTCTTCTAAGTCCCTCGGGAAGAGTGAAAGACGCGCACGTTCATTTTCAGAGCTCCTAGACCTTCCTATAAGAAGTTAGCCAAAAAGTAGCTTCGAAAAACGGTTAGATTAAGTTTCAGAGTTGCTTCTAATGTACCGAAGCTGGAATTAGACATAATTTCACTCTCACAACATTATGGCTGGTTGGAGACAGTCCGAACCACAAGTACTGGGTCCATGGTTCTGGGCGTATACTGGGGGGACGGGGACGACTCCCATTAACCCCTGACTATACCGGGGATACGCTTATCACAATGCCTTTCTGGTCTGTGCTGAAGCAGGGCATTCTGGCAGCCAATTGGCTTGACTTTTATTAGTGAGCCTGGTTACCCCCTCTCGGAACCACAGACTTAGAAATCGCCAGCTCATATACAGTGCATAAAATAAATTTATATATATATACCCTTATACACCATTTTAATAAAAAATATCAGAAAATTCTTCTAAGTCCCTCGGGAAGAGTGACAGACGCGCACGTTCATTTTCAGAGCTCCTAGACCTTCCTATAAGAAGTTAGCCAAAAAGTAGCTTCGAAAAACGCTTAGGTTAAGTTTCAGAGTTGCTTCTAATGTACCAAAGCTGGACTTAGACATAATTTCACTCTCACAACATTATGGCTGGTTGGAGAAAGTCCGAACCACAAATACCGGGTCCATGGTTCTGGCCATATACTGGGGGGACGGGGGGGACTCCCATTAACCCCTGACTATACCGGGGATACGCGTATCACAATGCCTTACTGGTCTGTGCTGAAGCAGGGCATTCTGGCAGCCAAGTGGCTTGACCTTTATTAGTGAGCCTGGTTACCCCCTCTCGGAACCACAGACTTAGAAATCGCCAGCTCATATACAGTGCATAAAATATATTTATATACAGTATATACCCTTATACACCATTTAAATAAAAAATATCACAAAATTCTTCTAAGTCCCTCGGGAAGAGTGAAAGACGCGCACGTTCATTTTCAGAGCTCCTAGACCTTCCTATAAGAAGTTAGCCAAAAATTAGCTTCGAAAAACGCTTAGGTTAAGTTTCAGAGTGGCTTCTAATGTACCAAAGCGGGACTTAGACATAATTTCACTCTCACAACATTATGGCTGGTTGGAGACAGTCCGAACCACAATTACCGGGTCCATGGTTCTGGGCGTATATTGGGGGGACGGGGACGACTCCCATTAACCCCTGACTATACCGGGGATACGCTTATCACAATGCCTTTCTGGTCTGTGCTGAAGCAGGGCATTCTGGCAGCCAAGTGGCTTGACCTTTATTAGTGAGCCTGGTTACCCCCTCTCGGAACCACAGACTTAGAAATCGCCAGCTCATATACAGTGCATAAAATATATTTATATATATACCCTTATACACCATTTTAATAAAAAATATCACAAAATTCTTCTAAGTCCCTCGGGAAGAGTGAAAGACGCGCACGTTCATTTTTAGAGCTCCTAGACCTTCCTATAAGAAGTTAGCCAAAAGTAGCTTCGAAAAACGGTTAGATTAAGTTTCAGAGTTGCTTCTAATGTACCGAAGCTGGAATTAGACATAATTTCACTCTCACAACATTATGGCTGGTTGGAGACAGTCCGAACCACAAGTACTGGGTCCATGGTTCTGGGCGTATACTGGGGGGACGGGGACGACTCCCATTAACCCCTGACTATACCGGGGATACGCTTATCACAATGCCTTACTGGTCTGTGCTGAAGCAGGGCATTCTGGCAGCCAAGTGGCTTGACCTTTATTAGTGAGCCTGGTTACCCCCTCTCGGAACCACAGACTTAGAAATCGCCAGCTCATATACAGTGCATAAAATAAATTTATATATATATACCCTTATACACCATTTTAATAAAAAATATCACAAAATTCTTCTAAGTCCCTCGGGAAGAGTGAAAGACGCGCACGTTCATTTTCAGAGCTCCTAGACCTTCCTATAAGAAGTTAGCCAAAAAGTAGCTTCGAAAAACGCTTAGGTTAAGTTTCAGAGTGGCTTCTAATGTACCAAAGCGGGACTTAGACATAATTTCACTCATACACAACATTATGGCTGGTTGGAGACAGTCCGAACCACAATTACCGGGTCCATGGTTCTGGGCGTATACTGGGGGGACGGGGACGACTCCCATTAACCCCTGACTATACCGGGGATACGCTTATCACAATGCCTTTCTGGTCTGTGCTGAAGCAGGGCATTCTGGCAGCCAAGTGGCTTGACCTTTATTAGTGAGCCTGGTTACCCCCTCTCGGAACCACAGACTTAGAAATCGCCAGCTCATATACAGTGCATAAAATATATTTATATATATACCCTTATACACCATTTTAATAAAAAATATCACAAAATTCTTCTAAGTCCCTCGGGAAGAGTGAAAGACGCGCACGTTCATTTTCAGAGCTCCTAGACCTTCCTATAAGAAGTTAGCCAAAAAGTAGCTTCGAAAAACGGTTAGATTAAGTTTCAGAGTTGCTTCTAATGTACCGTAGCTGGAATTAGACATAATTTCACTCTCACAACATTATGGCTGGTTGGAGACAGTCCGAACCACAAGTACTGGGTCCATGGTTCTGGGCGTATACTGGGGGGACGGGGACGACTCCCATTAACCCCTGACTATACCGGGGATACGCTTATCACAATGCCTTTCTGGTCTGTGCTGAAGCAGGGCATTCTGGCAGCCAATTGGCTTGACTTTTATTAGTGAGCCTGGTTACCCCCTCTCGGAACCACAGACTTAGAAATCGCCAGCTCATATACAGTGCATAAAATAAATTTATATATATATACCCTTATACACCATTTTAATAAAAAATATCAGAAAATTCTTCTAAGTCCCTCGGGAAGAGTGAAAGACGCGCACGTTCATTTTCAGAGCTCCTAGACCTTCCTATAAGAAGTTAGCCAAAAAGTAGCTTCGAAAAACGCTTAGGTTAAGTTTCAGAGTTGCTTCTAATGTACCAAAGCTGGACTTAGACATAATTTCACTCTCACAACATTATGGCTGGTTGGAGACAGTCCGAACCACAAGTACCGGGTCCATGGTTCTGGCCATATACTGGGGGGACGGGGACGACTCCCATTAACCCCTGACTATACCGGGGATACGCTTATCACAATGCCTTACTGGTTTGTGCTGAAGCAGGGCATTCTGGCAGCCAAGTGGCTTGACCTTTATTAGTGAGCATGGTTACCCCCTCTCGGTACCACAGACTTAGAAATCGCCAGCTCATATACAGTGCATAAAATAAATTTATATATATATACCCTTATACACCATTTTAATAAAAAATATCAGAAAATTCTTCTAAGTCCCTCGGGAAGAGTGAAAGACGCGCACATTCATTTTCAGAGCTCCTAGACGTTCCTATAAGAAGTTAGCCAAAAAGTAGCTTCGAAAAACGCTTAGGTTAAGTTTCAGAGTTGCTTCTAATGTACCAAAGCTGGACTTAGACATAATTTCACTCTCACAACATTATGGCTGGTTGGAGAAAGTCCGAACCACAAATACCGGGTCCATGGTTCTGGCCATATACTGGGGGGACGGGGGGGACTCCCATTAACCCCTGACTATACCGGGGATACGCGTATCACAATGCCTTACTGGTCTGTGCTGAAGCAGGGCATTCTGGCAGCCAAGTGGCTTGACCTTTATTAGTGAGCCTGGTTACCCCCTCTCGGAACCACAGACTTAGAAATCGCCAGCTCATATACAGTGCATAAAATATATTTATATACAGTATATACCCTTATACACCATTTAAATAAAAAATATCACAAAATTCTTCTAAGTCCCTCGGGAAGAGTGAAAGACGCCTACGTTCATTTTCAGAGCTCCTAGACCTTCCTATAAGAAGTTAGCCAAAAAGTAGCTTCGAAAAACGCTTAGGTTAAGTTTCAGAGTTGCTTCTAATGTACCAAAGCTGGACTTAGACATAATTTCACTCTCACAACATTATGGCTGGTTGGAGACAGTCCGAACCACAATTACCGGGTCCATGGTTCTGGGCGTATACTGGGGGGACGGGGACGACTCCCATTAACCCCTGACTATACCGGGGATACGCTTATCACAATGCCTTACTGGTCTGTGCTGAAGCAGGGCATTCTGGCAGCCAAGTTGCTTAACCTTTATTAGTTAGCCTGGTTACCCCCTCTCGGAACCACAGACTTAGAAATCGCCAGCTCATATACAGTGCATAAAATATATTTATATATATACCCTTATACACCATTTTAATAAAAAATATCACAAAATTCTTCTAAGTCCCTCGGGAAGAGTGAAAGACGCGCACGTTCATTTTCAGAGCTCCTAGACCTTCCTATAAGAAGTTAGCCAAAAAGTAGCTTCGAAAAATGGTTAGATTAAGTTTCAGAGTTGCTTCTAATGTACCGAAGCTGGAATTAGACATAATTTCACTCTCACAACATTATGGCTGGTTGGAGACAGTCCGAACCACAAGTACTGGGTCCATGGTTCTGGGCGTATACTGGGGGGACGGGGACGACTCCCATTAACCCCTGACTATACCGGGGATACGCTTATCACAATGCCTTACTGGTCTGTGCTGAAGCAGGGCATTCTGGCAGCCAAGTGGCTTGACCTTTATTAGTGAGCCTGGTTACCCCCTCTCGGAACCACAGACTTAGAAATCGCCAGCTCATATACAGTGCATAAAATAAATTTATATATATATACCCTTATACACCATTTTAATAAAAAATATCAGAAAATTCTTCTAAGTCCCTCGGGAAGAGTGAAAGACGCGCACGTTCATTTTCAGAGCTCCTAGACCTTCCTATAAGAAGTTAGCCAAAAAGTAGCTTCGAAAAACGCTTAGGTTAAGTTTCAGAGTGGCTTCTAATGTACCAAAGCGGGACTTAGACATAATTTCACTCTCACAACATTATGGCTGGTTGGAGACAGTCCGAACCACAATTACCGGGTCCATGGTTCTGGGCGTATACTGGGGGGACGGGGGGGACTCCCATTAACCCCTGACTATACCGGGGATACGCTTATCACAATGCCTTTCTGGTCTGTGCTGAAGCAGGGCATTCTGGCAGCCAAGTGGCTTGACCTTTATTAGTGAGCCTGGTTACCCCCTCTCGGAACCACAGACTTAGAAATCGCCAGCTCATATACAGTGCATAAAATATATTTATATATATACCCTTATACACCATTTTAATAAAAAATATCACAAAATTCTTCTAAGTCCCTCGGGAAGAGTGAAAGACGCGCACGTTCATTTTCAGAGCTCCTAGACCTTCCTATAAGAAGTTAGCCAAAAAGTAGCTTCGAAAAACGCTTAGGTTAAGTTTCAGAGTTGCTTCTAATGTACCAAAGCTGGACTTAGACATAATTTCACTCTCACAACATTATGGCTGGTTGGAGAAAGTCCGAACCACAAATACCGGGTCCATGGTTCTGGCCATATACTGGGGGGACGGGGGGGACTCCCATTAACCCCTGACTATACCGGGGATACGCGTATCACAATGCCTTACTGGTCTGTGCTGAAGCAGGGCATTCTGGCAGCCAAGTGGCTTGACCTTTATTAGTGAGCCTGGTTACCCCCTCTCGGAACCACAGACTTAGAAATCGCCAGCTCATATACAGTGCATAAAATATATTTATATACAGTATATACCCTTATACACCATTTAAATAAAAAATATCACAAAATTCTTCTAAGTCCCTCGGGAAGAGTGAAAGACGCCTACGTTCATTTTCAGAGCTCCTAGACCTTCCTATAAGAAGTTAGCCAAAAAGTAGCTTCGAAAAACGCTTAGGTTAAGTTTCAGAGTTGCTTCTAATGTACCAAAGCTGGACTTAGACATAATTTCACTCTCACAACATTATGGCTGGTTGGAGACAGTCCGAACCACAATTACCGGGTCCATGGTTCTGGGCGTATACTGGGGGGACGGGGACGACTCCCATTAACCCCTGACTATACCGGGGATACGCTTATCACAATGCCTTACTGGTCTGTGCTGAAGCAGGGCATTCTGGCAGCCAAGTTGCTTAACCTTTATTAGTTAGCCTGGTTACCCCCTCTCGGAACCACAGACTTAGAAATCGCCAGCTCATATACAGTGCATAAAATATATTTATATATATACCCTTATACACCATTTTAATAAAAAATATCACAAAATTCTTCTAAGTCCCTCGGGAAGAGTGAAAGACGCGCACGTTCATTTTCAGAGCTCCTAGACCTTCCTATAAGAAGTTAGCCAAAAAGTAGCTTCGAAAAATGGTTAGATTAAGTTTCAGAGTTGCTTCTAATGTACCGAAGCTGGAATTAGACATAATTTCACTCTCACAACATTATGGCTGGTTGGAGACAGTCCGAACCACAAGTACTGGGTCCATGGTTCTGGGCGTATACTGGGGGGACGGGGACGACTCCCATTAACCCCTGACTATACCGGGGATACGCTTATCACAATGCCTTACTGGTCTGTGCTGAAGCAGGGCATTCTGGCAGCCAAGTGGCTTGACCTTTATTAGTGAGCCTGGTTACCCCCTCTCGGTACCACAGACTTAGAAATCGCCAGCTCATATACAGTGCATAAAATAAATTTATATATATATACCCTTATACACCATTTTAATAAAAAATATCAGAAAATTCTTCTAAGTCCCTCGGGAAGAGTGAAAGACGCGCACGTTCATTTTCAGAGCTCCTAGACCTTCCTATAAGAAGTTAGCCAAAAAGTAGCTTCGAAAAACGCTTAGGTTAAGTTTCAGAGTGGCTTCTAATGTACCAAAGCGGGACTTAGACATAATTTCACTCTCACAACATTATGGCTGGTTGGAGACAGTCCGAACCACAATTACCGGGTCCATGGTTCTGGGCGTATACTGGGGGGACGGGGGGGACTCCCATTAACCCCTGACTATACCGGGGATACGCTTATCACAATGCCTTTCTGGTCTGTGCTGAAGCAGGGCATTCTGGCAGCCAAGTGGCTTGACCTTTATTAGTGAGCCTGGTTACCCCCTCTCGGAACCACAGACTTAGAAATCGCCAGCTCATATACAGTGCATAAAATATATTTATATATATACCCTTATACACCATTTTAATAAAAAATATCACAAAATTCTTCTAAGTCCCTCGGGAAGAGTGAAAGACGCGCACGTTCATTTTCAGAGCTCCTAGACCTTCCTATAAGAAGTTAGCCAAAAAGTAGCTTCGAAAAACGCTTAGGTTAAGTTTCAGAGTTGCTTCTAATGTACCAAAGCTGGACTTAGACATAATTTCACTCTCACAACATTATGGCTGGTTGGAGACAGTCCGAACCACAAGTACCGTGTCCATGGTTCTGGCCATATACTGGGGGGACGGGGACGACTCCCATTAACCCCTGACTATACCGGGGATACGCTTATCACAATGCCTTACTGGTCTGTGCTGAAGCAGGGCATTCTGGCAGCCAAGTGGCTTGACCTTTATTAGTGAGCATGGTTACCCCCTCTCGGAACCACAGACTTAGAAATCGCCAGCTCATATACAGTGCATAAAATAAATTTATATATATATACCCTTATACACCATTTTAATAAAAAATATCAGAAAATTCTTCTAAGTCCCTCGGGAAGAGTGAAAGACGCGCACATTCATTTTCAGAGCTCCTAGACGTTCCTATAAGAAGTTAGCCAAAAAGTAGCTTCGAAAAACGCTTAGGTTAAGTTTCAGAGTTGCTTCTAATGTACCAAAGCTGGACTTAGACATAATTTCACTCTCACAACATTATGGCTGGTTGGAGAAAGTCCGAACCACAAATACCGGGTCCATGGTTCTGGCCATATACTGGGGGGACGGGGGGGACTCCCATTAACCCCTGACTATACCGGGGATACGCGTATCACAATGCCTTACTGGTCTGTGCTGAAGCAGGGCATTCTGGCAGCCAAGTGGCTTGACCTTTATTAGTGAGCCTGGTTACCCCCTCTCGGAACCACAGACTTAGAAATCGCCAGCTCATATACAGTGCATAAAATATATTTATATACAGTATATACCCTTATACACCATTTAAATAAAAAATATCACAAAATTCTTCTAAGTCCCTCGGGAAGAGTGAAAGACGCGCACGTTCATTTTCAGAGCTCCTAGACCTTCCTATAAGAAGTTAGCCAAAAAGTAGCTTCGAAAAACGCTTAGGTTAAGTTTCAGAGTTGCTTCTAATGTACCAAAGCTGGACTTAGACATAATTTCACTCTCACAACATTATGGCTGGTTGGAGACAGTCCGAACCACAATTACCGGGTCCATGGTTCTGGGCGTATACTGGGGGGACGGGGACGACTCCCATTAACCCCTGACTATACCGGGGATACGCTTATCACAATGCCTTTCTGGTCTGTGCTGAAGCAGGGCATTCTGGCAGCCAATTGGCTTGACTTTTATTAGTGAGCCTAGTTACCCCCTCTCGGAACCACAGACTTAAAAATCGCCAGCTCATATACAGTGCATAAAATATATTTATATATATACCCTTATACACCATTTTAATAAAAAATATCACAAAATTCTTCTAAGTCCCTCGGGAAGAGTTAAAGACGCGCACGTTCATTTTCAGAGCTCCTAGACCTTCCTATAAGAAGTTAGCCAAAAAGTAGCTTCGAAAAACGCTTAGGTTAAGTTTCAGAGTGGCTTCTAATGTACAAAAGCGGGACTTAGACATAATTTCACTCTCACAACATTATGGCTGGTTGGAGACAGTCCGAACCACAATTACCGGGTCCATGGTTCTGGGCGTATACTGGGGGGACGGGGACGACTCCCATTAACCCCTGACTATACCGGGGATACGCTTATCACAATGCCTTTCTGGTCTGTGCTGAAGCAGGGCATTCTGGCAGCCAAGTGGCTTGACCTTTATTAGTGAGCCTGGTTACCCCCTCTCGGAACCACAGACTTAGAAATCGCCAGCTCATATACAGTGCATAAAATATATTTATATATATACACTTATACACCATTTTAATAAAAAATATCACAAAATTCTTCTAAGTCCCTCGGGAAGAGTAAAAGACGCGCACGTTCATTTTCAGAGCTCCTAGACATTCCTATAAGAAGTTAGCCAAAAAGTAGCTTCGAAAAACGCTTAGGTTAAGTTTCAGAGTTGCTTCTAATGTACCTATGCTGGACTTAGACATAATTTCACTCTCACAACATTATGGCTGGTTGGAGACAGTCCGAACCACAAGTACCGGGTCCATGGTTTTGGCCATATACTGGGGGGACGGGGACTACTCCCATTAACCCCTGACTATACCGGGGATACGCTTATCACAATGCCTTACTGGTCTGTGCTGAAGCAGGGCATTCTGGCAGCCAAGTGGCTTGACCTTTATTAGTGAGCATGGTTACCCCCTCTCGGTACCACAGACTTAGAAATCGCCAGCTCATATACAGTGCATAAAATAAATTTATATATATATACCCTTATACACCATTTTAATAAAAAATATCAGAAAATTCTTCTAAGTCCCTCGGGAAGAGTGAAAGACGCGCACATTCATTTTCAGAGCTCCTAGACGTTCCTATAAGAAGTTAGCCAAAAAGTAGCTTCGAAAAACGCTTAGGTTAAGTTTCAGAGTTGCTTCTAATGTACCAAAGCTGGACTTAGACATAATTTCACTCTCACAACATTATGGCTGGTTGGAGAAAGTCCGAACCACAAATACCGGGTCCATGGTTCTGGCCATATACTGGGGGGACGGGGGGGACTCCCATTAACCCCTGACTATACCGGGGATACGCGTATCACAATGCCTTACTGGTCTGTGCTGAAGCAGGGCATTCTGGCAGCCAAGTGGCTTGACCTTTATTAGTGAGCCTGGTTACCCCCTCTCGGAACCACAGACTTAGAAATCGCCAGCTCATATACAGTGCATAAAATATATTTATATACAGTATATACCCTTATACACCATTTAAATAAAAAATATCACAAAATTCTTCTAAGTCCCTCGGGAAGAGTGAAAGACGCCTACGTTCATTTTCAGAGCTCCTAGACCTTCCTATAAGAAGTTAGCCAAAAAGTAGCTTCGAAAAACGCTTAGGTTAAGTTTCAGAGTTGCTTCTAATGTACCAAAGCTGGACTTAGACATAATTTCACTCTCACAACATTATGGCTGGTTGGAGACAGTCCGAACCACAATTACCGGGTCCATGGTTCTGGGCGTATACTGGGGGGACGGGGACGACTCCCATTAACCCCTGACTATACCGGGGATACGCTTATCACAATGCCTTTCTGGTCTGTGCTGAAGCAGGGCATTCTGGCAGCCAATTGGCTTGACTTTTATTAGTGAGCCTGGTTACCCCCTCTCGTAACCACAGACTTAAAAATCGCCAGCTCATATACAGTGCATAAAATATATTTATATATATACCCTTATACACCATTTTAATAAAAAATATCACAAAATTCTTCTAAGTCCCTCGGGAAGAGTTAAAGACACGCACGTTCATTTTCAGAGCTCCTAGACCTTCCTATAAGAAGTTAGTCAAAAAGTAGCTTCGAAAAACGCTTAGGTTAAGTTTCAGAGTTGCATCTAATGTACCGAAGCTGGACTTAGACATAATTTCACTCTCACAACATTATGGCTGGTTGGAGACAGTCCGAACCACAAATACCGGGTCCATGGTTCTGGCCATATACTGGGGGGACGGGGGGGACTCCCATTAACCCCTGACTATACCGGGAATACGCTTATCACAATGCCTTACTGGTCTGTGCTGAAGCAGGGAATTCTGGCAGCCAAGTGGCTTGACCTTTATTAGTGAGCCTGGTTACCCCCTCTCGGAACCACAGACTTAGAAATCGCCAGCTCATATACAGTGCATAAAATAAATTTATATATATATACCCTTATACACCATTTTAATAAAAAATATCAGAAAATACTTCTAAGTCCCTCGGGAAGAGTGAAAGACGCGCACGTTCATTTTCAGAGCTCCTAGACCTTCCTATAAGAAGTTAGCCAAAAAGTAGCTTCGAAAAACGCTTAGCTTAAGTTTCAGAGTGGCTTCTAATGTACAAAAGCGGGACTTAGACATAATTTCACTCTCACAACATTATGGCTGGTTGGAGACAGTCCGAACCACAATTACCGGGTCCATGGTTCTGGGCGTATACTGGGGGGACGGGGACGACTCCCATTAACCCCTGACTATACCGGGGATACGCTTATCACAATGCCTTACTGGTCTGTGCTGAAGCAGGGCATTCTGGCAGCCAAGTGGCTTGACCTTTATTAGTGAGCATGGTTACCCCCTCTCGGTACCACAGACTTAGAAATCGCCAGCTCATATACAGTGCATAAAATAAATTTATATATATATACCCTTATACACCATTTTAATAAAAAATATCAGAAAATTCTTCTAAGTCCCTCGGGAAGAGTGAAAGACGCGCACATTCATTTTCAGAGCTCCTAGACGTTCCTATAAGAAGTTAGCCAAAAAGTAGCTTCGAAAAACGCTTAGGTTAAGTTTCAGAGTTGCTTCTAATGTACCAAAGCTGGACTTAGACATCATTTCACTCTCACAACATTATGGCTGGTTGGAGAAAGTCCGAACCACAAATACCGGGTCCATGGTTCTGGCCATATACTGGGGGGACGGGGGGGACTCCCATTAACCCCTGACTATACCGGGGATACGCGTATCACAATGCCTTACTGGTCTGTGCTGAAGCAGGGCATTCTGGCAGCCAAGTGGCTTGACCTTTATTAGTGAGCCTGGTTACCCCCTCTCGGAACCACAGACTTAGAAATCGCCAGCTCATATACAGTGCATAAAATATATTTATATACAGTATATACCCTTATACACCATTTAAATAAAAAATATCACAAAATTCTTCTAAGTCCCTCGGAAAGAGTGAAAGACGCCTACGTTCATTTTCAGAGCTCCTAGACCTTCCTATAAGAAGTTAGCCAAAAAGTAGCTTCGAAAAACGCTTAGGTTAAGTTTCAGAGTTGCTTCTAATGTACCAAAGCTGGACTTAGACATAATTTCACTCTCACAACATTATGGCTGGTTGGAGACAGTCCGAACCACAATTACCGGGTCCATGGTTCTGGGCGTATACTGGGGGGACGGGGACGACTCCCATTAACCCCTGACTATACCGGGGATACGCTTATCACAATGCCTTTCTGGTCTGTGCTGAAGCAGGGCATTCTGGCAGCCAATTGGCTTGACTTTTATTAGTGAGCCTGGTTACCCCCTCTCGTAACCACAGACTTAAAAATCGCCAGCTCATATACAGTGCATAAAATATATTTATATATATACCCTTATACACCATTTTAATAAAAAATATCACAAAATTCTTCTAAGTCCCTCGGGAAGAGTTAAAGACACGCACGTTCATTTTCAGAGCTCCTAGACCTTCCTATAAGAAGTTAGTCAAAAAGTAGCTTCGAAAAACGCTTAGGTTAAGTTTCAGAGTTGCATCTAATGTACCGAAGCTGGACTTAGACATAATTTCACTCTCACAACATTATGGCTGGTTGGAGACAGTCCGAACCACAAATACCGGGTCCATGGTTCTGGCCATATACTGGGGGGACGGGGACGACTCCCATTAACCCCTGACTATACCGGGAATACGCTTATCACAATGCCTTACTGGTCTGTGCTGAAGCAGGGAATTCTGGCAGCCAAGTGGCTTGACCTTTATTAGTGAGCCTGGTTACCCCCTCTCGGAACCACAGACTTAGAAATCGCCAGCTCATATACAGTGCATAAAATAAATTTATATATATATACCCTTATACACCATTTTAATAAAAAATATCAGAAAATACTTCTAAGTCCCTCGGGAAGAGTGAAAGACGCGCACGTTCATTTTCAGAGCTCCTAGACCTTCCTATAAGAAGTTAGCCAAAAAGTAGCTTCGAAAAACGCTTAGCTTAAGTTTCAGAGTGGCTTCTAATGTACAAAAGCGGGACTTAGACATAATTTCACTCTCACAACATTATGGCTGGTTGGAGACAGTCCGAACCACAATTACCGGGTCCATGGTTCTGGGCGTATACTGGGGGGACGGGGACGACTCCCATTAACCCCTGACTATACCGGGGATACGCTTATCACAATGCCTTTCTGGTCTGTGCTGAAGCAGGGCATTCTGGCAGCCAAGTGGCTTGACCTTTATTAGTGAGCCTGGTTACCCCCTCTCGGAACCACAGACTTAGAAATCGCCAGCTCATATACAGTGCATAAAATATATTTATATATATACACTTATACACCATTTTAATAAAAAATATCACAAAATTCTTCTAAGTCCCTCGGGAAGAGTTAAAGACACGCACGTTCATTTTCAGAGCTCCTAGACCTTCCTATAAGAAGTTAGTCAAAAAGTAGCTTCGAAAAACGCTTAGGTTAAGTTTCAGAGTTGCATCTAATGTACCGAAGCTGGACTTAGACATAATTTCACTCTCACAACATTATGGCTGGTTGGAGACAGTCCGAACCACAAATACCGGGTCCATGGTTCTGGCCATATACTGGGGGGACGGGGACGACTCCCATTAACCCCTGACTATACCGGGAATACGCTTATCACAATGCCTTACTGGTCTGTGCTGAAGCAGGGAATTCTGGCAGCCAAGTGGCTTGACCTTTATTAGTGAGCCTGGTTACCCCCTCTCGGAACCACAGACTTAGAAATCGCCAGCTCATATACAGTGCATAAAATAAATTTATATATATATACCCTTATACACCATTTTAATAAAAAATATCAGAAAATACTTCTAAGTCCCTCGGGAAGAGTGAAAGACGCGCACGTTCATTTTCAGAGCTCCTAGACCTTCCTATAAGAAGTTAGCCAAAAAGTAGCTTCGAAAAACGCTTAGCTTAAGTTTCAGAGTGGCTTCTAATGTACAAAAGCGGGACTTAGACATAATTTCACTCTCACAACATTATGGCTGGTTGGAGACAGTCCGAACCACAATAACCGGGTCCATGGTTCTGGGCGTATACTGGGGGGACGGGGACGACTCCCATTAACCCCTGACTATACCGGGGATACGCTTATCACAATGCCTTTCTGGTCTGTGCTGAAGCAGGGCATTCTGGCAGCCAAGTGGCTTGACCTTTATTAGTGAGCCTGGTTACCCCCTCTCGGAACCACAGACTTAGAAATCGCCAGCTCATATACAGTGCATAAAATATATTTATATATATATACACTTATACACCATTTTAATAAAAAATATCACAAAATTCTTCTAAGTCCCTCGGGAAGAGTGAAAGACGCGCACGTTCATTTTTAGAGCTCCTAGACCTTCCTATAAGAAGTTAGCCAAAAAGTAGCTTCGAAAAACGGTTAGATTAAGTTTCAGAGTTGCTTCTAATGTACCGAAGCTGGAATTAGACATAATTTCACTCTCACAACATTATGGCTGGTTGGAAACAGTCCGAACCACAAGTACTGGGTCCATGGTTCTGGGCGTATACTGGGGGGACGGGGACGACTCCCATTAACCCCTGACTATACCGGGGATACGCTTATCACAATGCCTTACTGGTCTGTGCTGAAGCAGGGCATTCTGGCAGCCAAGTGGCTTGACCTTTATTAGTGAGCCTGGTTACCCCCTATCGGAACCACAGACTTAGAAATCGCCAGCTCATATACAGTGCATAAAATAAATTTATATATATATACCCTTATACACCATTTTAATAAAAAATATCAGAAAATTCTTCTAAGTCCCTCGGAAAGAGTGAAAGACGCGCACGTTCATTTTCAGAGCTCCTAGACCTTCCTATAAGAAGTTAGCCAAAAAGTAGCTTCGAAAAACGCTTAGGTTAAGTTTCAGAGTTGCTTCTAATGTACCAAAGCTGGACTTAGACATAATTTCACTCTCACAACATTATGGCTGGTTGGAGACAGTCCGAACCACAAGTACCGGGTCCATGGTTCTGGCCATATACTGGGGGGACGGGGACGACTCCCATTAACCCCTGACTATACCGGGGATACGCTTATCACAATGCCTTACTGGTCTGTGCTGAAGCAGGGCATTCTGGCAGCCAAGTGGCTTGACCTTTATTAGTGAGCATGGTTACCCCCTCTCGGTACCACAGACTTAGAAATCGCCAGCTCATATACAGTGCATAAAATAAATTTATATATATATACCCTTATACACCATTTTAATAAAAAATATCAGAAAATACTTCTAAGTCCCTCGGGAAGAGTGAAAGACGCGCACGTTCATTTTCAGAGCTCCTAGACCTTCCTATAAGAAGTTAGCCAAAAAGTAGCTTCGAAAAACGCTTAGCTTAAGTTTCAGAGTGGCTTCTAATGTACAAAAGCGGGACTTAGACATAATTTCACTCTCACAACATTATGGCTGGTTGGAGACAGTCCGAACCACAATTACCGGGTCCATGGTTCTGGGCGTATACTGGGGGGACGGGGACGACTCCCATTAACCCCTGACTATACCGGGGATACGCTTATCACAATGCCTTACTGGTCTGTGCTGAAGCAGGGCATTCTGGCAGCCAAGTGGCTTGACCTTTATTAGTGAGCATGGTTACCCCCTCTCGGTACCACAGACTTAGAAATCGCCAGCTCATATACAGTGCATAAAATAAATTTATATATATATACCCTTATACACCATTTTAATAAAAAATATCAGAAAATTCTTCTAAGTCCCTCGGGAAGAGTGAAAGACGCGCACATTCATTTTCAGAGCTCCTAGACGTTCCTATAAGAAGTTAGCCAAAAAGTAGCTTCGAAAAACGCTTAGGTTAAGTTTCAGAGTTGCTTCTAATGTACCAAAGCTGGACTTAGACATAATTTCACTCTCACAACATTATGGCTGGTTGGAGAAAGTCCGAACCACAAATACCGGGTCCATGGTTCTGGCCATATACTGGGGGGACGGGGGGGACTCCCATTAACCCCTGACTATACCGGGGATACGCGTATCACAATGCCTTACTGGTCTGTGCTGAAGCAGGGCATTCTGGCAGCCAAGTGGCTTGACCTTTATTAGTGAGCCTGGTTACCCCCTCTCGGAACCACAGACTTAGAAATCGCCAGCTCATATACAGTGCATAAAATATATTTATATACAGTATATACCCTTATACACCATTTAAATAAAAAATATCACAAAATTCTTCTAAGTCCCTCGGGAAGAGTGAAAGACGCCTACGTTCATTTTCAGAGCTCCTAGACCTTCCTATAAGAAGTTAGCCAAAAAGTAGCTTCGAAAAACGCTTAGGTTAAGTTTCAGAGTTGCTTCTAATGTACCAAAGCTGGACTTAGACATAATTTCACTCTCACAACATTATGGCTGGTTGGAGACAGTCCGAACCACAATTACCGGGTCCATGGTTCTGGGCGTATACTGGGGGGACGGGGACGACTCCCATTAACCCCTGACTATACCGGGGATACGCTTATCACAATGCCTTTCTGGTCTGTGCTGAAGCAGGGCATTCTGGCAGCCAATTGGCTTGACTTTTATTAGTGAGCCTGGTTACCCCCTCTCGTAACCACAGACTTAAAAATCGCCAGCTCATATACAGTGCATAAAATATATTTATATATATACCCTTATACACCATTTTAATAAAAAATATCACAAAATTCTTCTAAGTCCCTCGGGAAGAGTTAAAGACACGCACGTTCATTTTCAGAGCTCCTAGACCTTCCTATAAGAAGTTAGTCAAAAAGTAGCTTCGAAAAACGCTTAGGTTAAGTTTCAGAGTTGCATCTAATGTACCGAAGCTGGACTTAGACATAATTTCACTCTCACAACATTATGGCTGGTTGGAGACAGTCCGAACCACAAATACCGGGTCCATGGTTCTGGCCATATACTGGGGGGACGGGGACGACTCCCATTAACCCCTGACTATACCGGGAATACGCTTATCACAATGCCTTACTGGTCTGTGCTGAAGCAGGGAATTCTGGCAGCCAAGTGGCTTGACCTTTATTAGTGAGCCTGGTTACCCCCTCTCGGAACCACAGACTTAGAAATCGCCAGCTCATATACAGTGCATAAAATAAATTTATATATATATACCCTTATACACCATTTTAATAAAAAATATCAGAAAATACTTCTAAGTCCCTCGGGAAGAGTGAAAGACGCGCACGTTCATTTTCAGAGCTCCTAGACCTTCCTATAAGAAGTTAGCCAAAAAGTAGCTTCGAAAAACGCTTAGCTTAAGTTTCAGAGTGGCTTCTAATGTACAAAAGCGGGACTTAGACATAATTTCACTCTCACAACATTATGGCTGGTTGGAGACAGTCCGAACCACAATTACCGGGTCCATGGTTCTGGGCGTATACTGGGGGGACGGGGACGACTCCCATTAACCCCTGACTATACCGGGGATACGCTTATCACAATGCCTTACTGGTCTGTGCTGAAGCAGGGCATTCTGGCAGCCAAGTGGCTTGACCTTTATTAGTGAGCCTGGTTACCCCCTATCGGAACAACAGACTTAGAAATCGCCAGCTCATATACAGTGCATAAAATAAATTTATATATATATACCCTTATACACCATTTTAATAAAAAATATCAGAAAATTCTTCTAAGTCCCTCGGGAAGAGTAAAAGACGCGCACGTTTATTTTCAGAGCTCCTAGACATTCCTATAAGAAGTTAGCCAAAAAGTAGCTTCGAAAAACGCTTAGGTTAAGTTTCAGAGTTGCTTCTAATGTACCAAAGCTGGACTTAGACATAATTTCACTCTCACAACATTATGGCTGGTTGGAGACAGTCCGAACTAAAAGTACCGGGTCCATGGTTCTGGCCATATACTGGGGGGACGGGGACTACTCCCATTAACCCCTGACTATACCGGGGATACGCTTATCACAATGCCTTACTGGTATGTGCTGAAGCAGGGCATTCTGGCAGCCAAGTGGCTTGACCTTTATTAGTGAGCATGGTTACCCCCTCTCGGTACCACAGACTTAGAAATCGCCAGCTCATATACAGTGCATAAAATAAATTTATATATATATATACCCTTATACACCATTTTAATAAAAAATATCAGAAAATTCTTCTAAGTCCCTCGGGAAGAGTGAAAGACGCGCACATTCATTTTCAGAGCTCCTAGACGTTCCTATAAGAAGTTAGCCAAAAAGTAGCTTCGAAAAACGCTTAGGTTAAGTTTCAGAGTTGCTTCTAATGTACCAAAGCTGGACTTAGACATAATTTCACTCTCACAACATTATGGCTGGTTGGAGAAAGTCCGAACCACAAATACCGGGTCCATGGTTCTGGCCATATACTGGGGGGACGGGGGGGACTCCCATTAACCCCTGACTATACCGGGGATACGCGTATCACAATGCCTTACTGGTCTGTGCTGAAGCAGGGCATTCTGGCAGCCAAGTGGCTTGACCTTTATTAGTGAGCCTGGTTACCCCCTCTCGGAACCACAGACTTAGAAATCGCCAGCTCATATACAGTGCATAAAATATATTTATATACAGTATATACCCTTATACACCATTTAAATAAAAAATATCACAAAATTCTTCTAAGTCCCTCGGGAAGAGTGAAAGACGCCTACGTTCATTTTCAGAGCTCCTAGACCTTCCTATAAGAAGTTAGCCAAAAAGTAGCTTCGAAAAACGCTTAGGTTAAGTTTCAGAGTTGCTTCTAATGTACCAAAGCTGGACTTAGACATAATTTCACTCTCACAACATTATGGCTGGTTGGAGAAAGTCCGAACCACAAATACCGGGTCCATGGTTCTGGCCATATACTGGGGGGACGGGGGGGACTCCCATTAACCCCTGACTATACCGGGGATACGCGTATCACAATGCCTTACTGGTCTGTGCTGAAGCAGGGCATTCTGGCAGCCAAGTGGCTTGACCTTTATTAGTGAGCCTGGTTACCCCCTCTCGGAACCACAGACTTAGAAATCGCCAGCTCATATACAGTGCATAAAATATATTTATATACAGTATATACCCTTATACACCATTTAAATAAAAAATATCACAAAATTCTTCTAAGTCCCTCGGGAAGAGTGAAAGACGCCTACGTTCATTTTCAGAGCTCCTAGACCTTCCTATAAGAAGTTAGCCAAAAAGTAGCTTCGAAAAACGCTTAGGTTAAGTTTCAGAGTTGCTTCTAATGTACCAAAGCTGGACTTAGACATAATTTCACTCTCACAACATTATGGCTGGTTGGAGACAGTCCGAACCACAATTACCGGGTCCATGGTTCTGGGCGTATACTGGGGGGACGGGGACGACTCCCATTAACCCCTGACTATACCGGGGATACGCTTATCACAATGCCTTTCTGGTCTGTGCTGAAGCAGGGCATTCTGGCAGCCAATTGGCTTGACTTTTATTAGTGAGCCTGGTTACCCCCTCTCGGAACCACAGACTTAAAAATCGCCAGCTCATATACAGTGCATAAAATATATTTATATATATACCCTTATACACCATTTTAATAAAAAATATCACAAAATTCTTCTAAGTCCCTCGGGAAGAGTTAAAGACGCGCACGTTCATTTTCAGAGCTCCTAGACCTTCCTATAAGAAGTTAGCCAAAAAGTAGCTTCGAAAAACGCTTAGGTTAAGTTTCAGAGTTGCATCTAATGTACCGAAGCTGGACTTAGACATAATTTCACTCTCACAACATTATGGCTGGTTGGAGACAGTCCGAACCACAAATACCGGGTCCATGGTTCTGGCCATATACTGGGGGGACGGGGACGACTCCCATTAACCCCTGACTATACCGGGAATACGCTTATCACAATGCCTTACTGGTCTGTGCTGAAGCAGGGCATTCTGGCAGCCAAGTGGCTTGACCTTTATTAGTGAGCCTGGTTACCCCCTCTCGGAACCACAGACTTAGAAATCGCCAGCTCATATACAGTGCATAAAATAAATTTATATATATATACCCTTATACACCATTTTAATAAAAAATATCAGAAAATTCTTCTACGTCCCTCGGGAAGAGTGAAAGACGCGCACGTTTATTTTCAGAGCTCCTAGACCTTCCTATAAGAAGTTAGCCAAAAAGTAGCTTCGAAAAACGCTTAGGTTAAGTTTCAGAGTGGCTTCTAATGTACCAAAGCGGGACTTAGACATAATTTCACTCTCACAACATTATGGCTGGTTGGAGACAGTCCGAACCACAATTACCGGGTCCATGGTTCTGGGCGTATACTGGGGGGACGGGGACGACTCCCATTAACCCCTGACTATACCGGGGATACGCTTATCACAATGCCTTTCTGGTCTGTGCTGAAGCAGGGCATTCTGGCAGCCAAGTGGCTTGACCTTTATTAGTGAGCCTGGTTACCCCCTCTCGGAACCACAGACTTAGAAATCGCCAGCTCATATACAGTGCATAAAATATATTTATATATATATACCCTTATACACCATTTTAATAAAAAATATCACAAAATTCTTCTAAGTCCCTCGGGAAGAGTGAAAGACGCGCACGTTCATTTTTAGAGCTCCTAGACCTTCCTATAAGAAGTTAGCCAAAAAGTAGCTTCGAAAAACGGTTAGATTAAGTTTCAGAGTTGCTTCTAATGTACCGAAGCTGGAATTAGACATAATTTCACTCTCACAACATTATGGCTGGTTGGAAACAGTCCGAACCACAAGTACTGGGTCCATGGTTCTGGGCGTATACTGGGGGGACGGGGACGACTCCCATTAACCCCTGACTATACCGGGGATACGCTTATCACAATGCCTTTCTGGTCTGTGCTGAAGCAGGGCATTCTGGCAGCCAATTGGCTTGACTTTTATTAGTGAGCCTGGTTACCCCCTCTCGGAACCACAGACTTAGAAATCGCCAGCTCATATACAGTGCATACAATAAATTTATATATATATACCCTTATACACCATTTTAATAAAAAATATCAGAAAATTCTTCTAAGTCCCTTGGGAAGAGTGAAAGACGCGCACGTTCATTTTCAGAGCTCCTAGACCTTCCTATAAGAAGTTAGCCAAAAATTACAGTAGCTTCGAAAAACGCTTAGGTTAAGTTTCAGAGTTGCTTCTAATGTACCGAAGCTGGACTTAGACATAATTTCACTCTCACAACATTATGGCTGGTTGGAGACAGTCCGAACCACAAATACCGGGTCCATGGTTCTGGCCATATACTGGGGGGACGGGGACGACTCCCATTAACCCCTGACTATACCGGGGATATGCTTATCACAATGCCTTACTGGTCTGTGCTGAAGCAGGGCATTCTGGCAGCCAAGTGGCTTGACCTTTATTAGTGAGCCTGGTTACCCCCTCTCGGAACCACAGACTTAGAAATCGCCAGCTCATATACAGTGCATAAAATATATTTATATATATACCCTTATACACCATTTTAATAAAAAATATCACAAAATTCTTCTAAGTCCCTCGGGAAGAGTGAAAGACGCGCACGTTCATTTTCAGAGCTCCTAGACCTTCCTATAAGAAGTTAGCCAAAAAGTAGCTTCGAAAAACGCTTAGGTTAAGTTTCAGAGTTGCATCTAATGTACCGAAGCTGGACTTAGACATAATTTCACTCTCACAACATTATGGCTGGTTGGAGACAGTCCGAACCACAAATACCGGGTCCATGGTTCTGGCCATATACTGGGGGGACGGGGACGACTCCCATTAACCCCTGACTATACCGGGGATATGCTTATCACAATGCCTTACTGGTCTGTGCTGAAGCAGGGCATTCTGGCAGCCAAGTGGCTTGACCTTTATTAGTGAGCCTGGTTACCCCCTCTCGGAACCACAGACTTAGAAATCGCCAGCTCATATACAGTGCATAAAATATATTTATATATATACCCTTATACACCATTTTAATAAAAAATATCACAAAATTCTTCTAAGTCCCTCGGGAAGAGTGAAAGACGCGCACGTTCATTTTCAGAGCTCCAAGACCTTCCTATAAGAAGTTAGCCAAAAAGTAGCTTCGAAAAACGCTTAGGTTAAGTTTCAGAGTTGCTTCTAATGTACCAAAGCTGGACTTAGACATAATTTCACTCTCACAACATTATGGCTGGTTGGAGACAGTCCGAACCACAAGTACCGGGTCCATGGTTCTGGCCATATACTGGGGGGACGGGGACGACTCCCATTAAGCCCTGACTATACCGGAGATACGCTTATCACAATGCCTTACTGGTCTGTGCTGAAGCAGGGCATTCTGGCAGCCAAGTGGCTTGACCTTTATTAGTGAGCCTGGTTACCCCCTCTCGGAACCACAGACTTAGAAATTGCCAGCTCATATACAGTGCATAAAATATATTTATATATATACCCTTATACACCATTTTAATAAAAAAATATCACAAAATTCTTCTAAGTCCCTCGGGAAGAGTGAAAGACGCGCACGTACATTTTCAGAGCTCCTAGACCTTTCTATAAGAAGTTAGCCAAAAAGTATCTTCGAAAAACGCTTAGGTTAAGTTTCAGAGTTGCTTCTAATGTACCAAAGCTGGACTTAGACATAATTTCACTCTCACAACATTATGGCTGGTTGGAGACAGTCCGAACCACAAGTACAGGGTCCATGGTTCTGGGCGTATACTGGGGGGACGGGGACGACTCCCATTAACCCCTGACTATACCGGGGATACGCTTATCACAATGCCTTTCTGGTCTGTGCTGAAGCAGGGCATTCTGGCAGCCAATTGTCTTGACTTTTATTAGTGAGCCTGGTTACCCCCTCTCGGAACCACATACTTAGAAATCGCCAGCTCATATACAGTGCATAAAATATATTTATATATATACCCTTATACACCATTTTAATAAAAAATATCACAAAATTCTTCTAAGTCCCTCGGGAAGAGTGAAAGACGCGCACATTCATTTTCAGAGCTCCTAGACCTTCCTATAAGAAGTTAGCCAAAAAGTAGCTTCGAAAAACGCTTAGGTTAAGTTTCAGAGTTGTTTCTAATGTACTGAAGCTGGACTTAGACATAATTTCACTCTCACAACATTATGGCTGGTTGGAGACAGTCCGAACCACAAATACCGGGTCCATGGTTCTGGCCATATACTGGGGGGGGGGGACGACTCCCATTAACCCCTGACTATACCGGGGATACGCTTATCACAATGCCTTTCTGGTCTGTGCTGAAGCAGGGCATTCTTTCAGCCAATTGGCTTGACTTTTATTAGTGAGCCTGGTTACCCCCTCTCGGAACCACAGACTTAGAAATCGCCAGCTCATATACAGTGCATAAAATATATTTATATATATACCATTATACATCATTTTAATAAAAAATATCACAAAATTCTTCTAAGTCCCTCGGGAAGAGTGAAAGACGCGCACGTTCATTTTCAGAGCTCCTAGACCTTCCTATAAGAAGTTAGCCAAAAAGTAGCTTCGAAAAACGCTTAGGTTAAGTTTCAGAGTTGTTTCTAATGTACTGAAGCTGGACTTAGACATAATTTCACTCTCACAACATTATGGCTGGTTGGAGACAGTCCGAACCACAAATACCGGGGCCATGGTTCTGGCCATATACTGGGGGGGGGGACGACTCCCATTAACCCCTGACTATACCGGGGATACGCTTATCACAATGCCTTACTGGTCTGTGCTGAAGCAGGGCATTCTGGCAGCCAAGTGGCTTGACCTTTATTAGTGAGCCTGGTTACCCCCTCTCGGAACCACAGACTTAGAAATCGCCAGCTCATATACAGTGCATAAAATATATTTATATATATACCATTATACATCATTTTAATAAAAAATATCACAAAATTCTTCTAAGTCCCTCGGGAAGAGTGAAAGACGCGCACGTTCATTTTCAGAGCTCTTAGACCTTCCTATAAAAAGTTAGCCAAAAAGTAGCTTCGAAAAACGCTTAGGTTAAGTTTCAGAGTTGCTTCTAATGTACCAAAGCTGGACTTAGACATAATTTCACTCTCACAACATTATGGCTGGTTGGAGACAGTACGAACCACAAGTACCGGGTCCATGGTTCTGGCCATATACTGGGGGGGACGGGGACGACTCCCATTAACCCCTGACCATACCGGGGATACGCGTATCACAATGCCTTACTGGTCTGTGCTGAAACAGGGCATTCTGGCAGTCAAGTGGCTTGACCTTTATTAGTGAGCCTGGTTACCCCCTCTCGGAACCACAGACTTAGAAATCGCCAGCTCATATACAGTGCATAAAATATATTTATATATATACCATTATACATCATTTTAATAAAAAATATCACAAAATTCTTCTAAGTCCCTCGGGAAGAGTGAAAGACGCGCACGTTCATTTTCAGAGCTCCTAGACCTTCCTATAAGAAGTTAGCCAAAAAGTAGCTTCGAAAAAAGCTTAGGTTAAGTTTCAGATTTGCATCTAATGTACCGAAGCTGGACTTACTGTAGACATAATTTCACTCTCACAACATTATGGCTGGTTGGAGACAGTCCGAACCACAAATACCGGGTCCATGGTTCTGGCCATATACTGGGGGGACGGGGACGACTCCCATTAACCCCTGACTATACCGGGGATACGCTTATCACAATGCCTTACTGGTCTGTGCTGAAGCAGGGCATTCTGGCAGCCAAGTGGCTTGACCTTTATTAGTGAGCCTGGTTACCCCCTCTCGGAACCACAGACTTAGAAATCGCCAGCTCATATACAGTGCATAAAATAAATTTATATATATATACCCTTATACTGTACACCATTTTAATAAAAAATATCACAAAATTCTTCTAAGTCCCTCGGGAAGAGTGAAAGACGCGCACGTTCATTTTCAGAGCTCTTAGACCTTCCTATAAGAAGTTAGCCAAAAAGTAGCTTCGAAAAACGCTTAGGTTAAGTTTCAGAGTTGCTTCTAATGTACCAAAGCTGGACTTAGACATAATTTCACTCTCACAACATTATGGCTGGTTGGAGACAGTCCGAACCACAAGTACCGGGTCCATGGTTCTGGCCATATACTGGGGGGACGGGGACGACTCCCATTAACCCCTGACTATACCGGAGATACGCTTATCACAATGCCTTACTGGTCTGTGCTGAAGCAGGGCATTCTGGCAGCCAAGTGGCTTGACCTTTATTAGTGAGCCTGGTTACCCCCTCTCGGAACCACAGACTTAGAAATCGCCAGCTCATATACAGTGCATAAAATAAATTTATATATATATACCCTTATACTGTACACCATTTTAATAAAAAATATCACAAAATTCTTCTAAGTCCCTCGGGAAGAGTAAAAGACGCGCACGTTCATTTTCAGAGCTCTTAGACCTTCCTATAAGAAGTTAGCCAAAAAGTAGCTTCGAAAAACGCTTAGGTTAAGTTTCAGAGTTGCTTCTAATGTACCAAAGCTGGACTTAGACATAATTTCACTCTCACAACATTATGGCTGGTTGGAGACAGTCCGAACCACAAGTACAGGGTCCATGGTTCTGGCCATATACTGGGGGGACGGGGACGACTCCCATTAAGCCCTGACTATACCAGAGATACGCTTATCACAATGCCTTACTGGTCTGTGCTGAAGCAGGGCATTCTGGCAGCCAAGTGGCTTGACCTTTATTAGTGAGCCTGGTTACCCCCTCTCGGAACCACAGACTTAGAAATTGCCAGCTCATATACAGTGCATAAAATATATTTATATATATACCCTTATACACCATTTTAATAAAAAAATATCACAAAATTCTTCTAAGTCCCTCGGGAAGAGTGAAAGACGCGCACGTTCATTTTCAGAGCTCCTAGACCTTCCTATAAGAAGTTAGCCAAAAAGTAGCTTCGAAAAACGCTTAGGTTAAGTTTCAGAGTTGTTTCTAATGTACTGAAGCTGGACTTAGACATAATTTCACTCTCACAACATTATGGCTGGTTGGAGACAGTCCGAACCACAATTACCGGGTCCATGGTTCTGGCCATATACTGGGGGGGGGGGGGGACGACTCCCATTAACCCCTGACTATACCGGGGATACGCTTATCACAATGCCTTTCTGGTCTGTGCTGAAGCAGGGCATTCTTTCAGCCAATTGGCTTGACTTTTATTAGTGAGCCTGGTTACCCCCTCTCGGAACCACAGACTTAGAAATCGCCAGCTCATATACAGTGCATAAAATATATTTATATATATACCATTATACATCATTTTAATAAAAAATATCACAAAATTCTTCTAAGTCCCTCGGGAAGAGTGAAAGACGCGCACGTTCATTTTCAGAGCTCCTAGACCTTCCTATAAGAAGTTAGCCAAAAAGTTGCTTCGAAAAACGCTTAGGTTAAGTTTCAGAGTTGTTTCTAATGTACTGAAGCTGGACTTAGACATAATTTCACTCTCACAACATTATGGCTGGTTGGAGACAGTCCGAACCACAAATACCGGGTCCATGGTTCTGGCCATATACTGGGGGGGGGACGACGACTCCCATTAACCCCTGACTATACCGGGGATACGCTTATCACAATGCCTTTCTGGTCTGTGCTGAAGCAGGGCATTCTGGCAGCCAATTGGCTTGACTTTTATTAGTGAGCCTGGTTACCCCCTCTCGGAACCACAGACTTAGAAATCGCCGGCTCATATACAGTGCATAAAATATATTTATATATATACCCTTATACACCATTTTAATAAAAAATATCACAAAATTCTTCTAAGTCCCTCGGGAAGAGTGAAAGACGCGCACGTTCATTTTCAGAGCTCCTGGACCTTCCTATAAGAAGTTAGCCAAAAAGTAGCTTCGAAAAAAGCTTAGGTTAAGTTTCAGATTTGCATCTAATGTACCGAAGCTGGACTTACTGTAGACATAATTTCACTCTCACAACATTATGGCTGGTTGGAGACAGTCCGAACCACAAATACCGGGTCCATGGTTCTGGCCATATACTGGGGGGACGGGGACGACTCCCATTAACCCCTGACTATACCGGGGATACGCTTATCACAATGCCTTACTGGTCTGTGCTGAAGCAGGGCATTCTGGCAGCCAAGTGGCTTGACCTTTATTAGTGAGCCTGGTTACCCCCTCTCGGAACCACAGACTTAGAAATCGCCAGCTCATATACAGTGCATAAAATAAATTTATATATATATACCCTTATACTGTACACCATTTTAATAAAAAATATCACAAAATTCTTCTAAGTCCCTCGGGAAGAGTGAAAGACGCGCACGTTCATTTTCAGAGCTCTTAGACCTTCCTATAAGAAGTTAGCCAAAAAGTAGCTTCGAAAAACGCTTAGGTTAAGTTTCAGAGTTGCTTCTAATGTACCAAAGCTGGACTTAGACATAATTTCACTCTCACAACATTATGGCTGGTTGGAGACAGTCCGAACCACAAGTACCGGGTCCATGGTTCTGGCCATATACTGGGGGGACGGGGACGACTCCCATTAACCCCTGACTATACCGGAGATACGCTTATCACAATGCCTTACTGGTCTGTGCTGAAGCAGGGCATTCTGGCAGCCAAGTGGCTTGACCTTTATTAGTGAGCCTGGTTACCCCCTCTCGGAACCACAGACTTAGAAATCGCCAGCTCATATACAGTGCATAAAATATATTTATATATATACCCTTATACACCATTTTAATAAAAAATATCACAAAATTCTTCTAAGTCCCTCGGGATGAGAGAAAGACGCGCACGTTCATTTTCAGAGCTCCTAGACCTTCCTATAAGAAGTTAGCCAAAAAGTAGCTTCGAAAAAAGCTTAGGTTAAGTTTCAGATTTGCATCTAATGTACCGAAGCTGGACTTAGACATAATTTCACTCTCACAACATTATGGCTGGTTGGAGACAGTCCGAACCACAATTACCGGGTCCATGGTTCTGGGCGTATACTGGGGGGACGGGGACGACTCCCATTAACCCCTGACTATACCGGGGATACGCTTATCACAATGCCTTTCTGGTCTGTGCTGAAGCAGGGCATTCTGGCAGCCAATTGTCTTGACTTTTATTAGTGAGCCTGGTTACCCCCTCTCGGAACCACAGACTTAGAAATCGCCAGCTCATATACAGTGCATAAAATATATTTATATATATACCCTTATACACCATTTTAATAAAAAATATCACAAAATTCTTCTAAGTCCCTCGGGAAGAGTGAAAGACGCGCACATTCATTTTCAGAGCTCCTAGACCTTCCTATAAGAAGTTAGCCAAAAAGTAGCTTCGAAAAACGCTTAGGTTAAGTTTCAGAGTTGTTTCTAATGTACTGAAGCTGGACTTAGACATAATTTCACTCTCACAACATTATGGCTGGTTGGAGACAGTCCGAACCACAAATACCGGGTCCATGGTTCTGGCCATATACTGGGGGGGGGGGGACGACTCCCATTAACCCCTGACTATACCGGGGATACGCTTATCACAATGCCTTTCTGGTCTGTGCTGAAGCAGGGCATTCTTTCAGCCAATTGGCTTGACTTTTATTAGTGAGCCTGGTTACCCCCTCTCGGAACCACAGACTTAGAAATCGCCAGCTCATATACAGTGCATAAAATATATTTATATATATACCATTATACATCATTTTAATAAAAAATATCACAAAATTCTTCTAAGTCCCTCGGGAAGAGTGAAAGACGCGCACGTTCATTTTCAGATCTCCTAGACCTTCCTATAAGAAGTTAGCCAAAAAGTAGCTTCGAAAAACGCTTAGGTTAAGTTTCAGAGTTGTTTCTAATGTACTGAAGCTGGACTTAGACATAATTTCACTCTCACAACATTATGGCTGGTTGGAGACAGTCCGAACCACAAATACCGGGTCCATGGTTCTGGACATATACTGGGGGGGGGGGACGACTCCCATTAACCCCTGACTATACCGGGGATACGCTTATCACAATGCCTTACTGGTCTGTGCTGAAGCAGGGCATTCTGGCAGCCAAGTGGCTTGACCTTTATTAGTGAGCCTGGTTACCCCCTCTCGGAACCACAGACTTAGAAATCGCCAGCTCATATACAGTGCATAAAATATATTTATATATATACCATTATACATCATTTTAATAAAAAATATCACAAAATTCTTCTAAGTCCCTCGGGAAGAGTGAAAGACGCGCACGTTCATTTTCAGAGCTCTTAGACCTTCCTATAAAAAGTTAGCCAAAAAGTAGCTTCGAAAAACGCTTAGGTTAAGTTTCAGAGTTGCTTCTAATGTACCAAAGCTGGACTTAGACATAATTTCACTCTCACAACATTATGGCTGGTTGGAGACAGTACGAACCACAAGTACCGGGTCCATGGTTCTGGCCATATACTGGGGGGGACGGGGACGACTCCCATTAACCCCTGACCATACCGGGGATACGCGTATCACAATGCCTTACTGGTCTGTGCTGAAACAGGGCATTCTGGCAGTCAAGTGGCTTGACCTTTATTAGTGAGCCTGGTTACCCCCTCTCGGAACCACAGACTTAGAAATCGCCAGCTCATATACAGTGCATAAAATATATTTATATATATACCATTATACATCATTTTAATAAAAAATATCACAAAATTCTTCTAAGTCCCTCGGGAAGAGTGAAAGACGCGCACGTTCATTTTCAGAGCTCCTAGACCTTCCTATAAGAAGTTAGCCAAAAAGTAGCTTCGAAAAACGCTTAGGTTAAGTTTCAGAGTTGTTTCTAATGTACTGAAGCTGGACTTAGACATAATTTCACTCTCACAACATTATGGCTGGTTGGAGACAGTCCGAACCACAAATACCGGGTCCCTGGTTCTGGCCATATACTGGGGGGGGGGGACGACTCCCATTAACCCCTGACTATACCGGGGATACGCTTATCACAATGCCTTTCTGGTCTGTGCTGAAGCAGGGCATTCTGGCAGCCAATTGGCTTGACTTTTATTAGTGAGCCTGGTTACCCCCTCTCGGAACCACAGACTTAGAAATCGCCAGCTCATATACAGTGCATAAAATATATTTATATATATACCCTTATACACCATTTTAATAAAAAATATCACAAAATTCTTCTAAGTCCCTCGGGAAGAGTGAAAGACGCGCACGTTCATTTTCAGAGCTCCTAGACCTTCCTATAAGAAGTTAGCCAAAAAGTAGCTTCGAAAAAAGCTTAGGTTAAGTTTCAGATTTGCATCTAATGTACCGAAGCTGGACTTAGACATAATTTCACTCTCACAACATTATGGCTGGTTGGAGACAGTCCGAACCACAAATACCGGGTCCATGGTTCTGGCCATATACTGGGGGGACGGGGACGACTCCCATTAACCCCTGACTATACCGGGGATACGCTTATCACAATGCCTTACTGGTCTGTGCTGAAGCAGGGCATTCTGGCAGCCAAGTGGCTTGACCTTTATTAGTGAGCCTGGTTACCCCCTCTCGGAACCACAGACTTAGAAATCGCCAGCTCATATACAGTGCATAAAATAAATTTATATATATATACCCTTATACTGTACACCATTTTAATAAAAAATATCACAAAATTCTTCTAAGTCCCTCGGGAAGAGTAAAAGACGCGCACGTTCATTTTCAGAGCTCTTAGACCTTCCTATAAGAAGTTAGCCAAAAAGTAGCTTCGAAAAACGCTTAGGTTAAGTTTCAGAGTTGCTTCTAATGTACCGAAGCTGGACTTAGACATAATTTCACTCTCACAACATTATGGCTGGTTGGAGACAGTCCGAACCACAAGTACCGGGTCCATGGTTCTGGCCATATACTGGGGGGACGGGGACGACTCCCATTAAGCCCTGACTATACCGGAGATACGCTTATCACAATGCCTTACTGGTCTGTGCTGAAGCAGGGCATTCTGGCAGCCAAGTGGCTTGACCTTTATTAGTGAGCCTGGTTACCCCCTCTCGGAACCACAGACTTAGAAATTGCCAGCTCATATACAGTGCATAAAATATATTTATATATATACCCTTATACACCATTTTAATAAAAAAATATCACAAAATTCTTCTAAGTCCCTCGGGAAGAGTGAAAGACGCGCACGTTCATTTTCAGAGCTCCTAGACCTTCCTATAAGAAGTTAGCCAAAAAGTAGCTTCGAAAAACGCTTAGGTTAAGTTTCAGAGTTGTTTCTAATGTACTGAAGCTGGACTTAGACATAATTTCACTCTCACAACATTATGGCTGGTTGGAGACAGTCCGAACCACAATTACCGGGTCCATGGTTCTGGCCATATACTGGGGGGGGGGGACGACTCCCATTAACCCCTGACTATACCGGGGATACGCTTATCACAATGCCTTTCTGGTCTGTGCTGAAGCAGGGCATTCTTTCAGCCAATTGGCTTGACTTTTATTAGTGAGCCTGGTTACCCCCTCTCGGAACCACAGACTTAGAAATCGCCAGCTCATATACAGTGCATAAAATATATTTATATATATACCATTATACATCATTTTAATAAAAAATATCACAAAATTCTTCTAAGTCCCTCGGGAAGAGTGAAAGACGCGCACGTTCATTTTCAGAGCTCCTAGACCTTCCTATAAGAAGTTAGCCAAAAAGTTGATTCGAAAAACGCTTAGGTTAAGTTTCAGAGTTGTTTCTAATGTACTGAAGCTGGACTTAGACATAATTTCACTATCACAACATTATGGCTGGTTGGAGACAGTCAGAACCACAAATACCGGGTCCATGGTTCTGGCCATATACTGGGGGGGGGACGACGACTCCCATTAACCCCTGACTATACCGGGGATACGCTTATCACAATGCCTTTCTGGTCTGTGCTGAAGCAGGGCATTCTGGCAGCCAATTGGCTTGACTTTTATTAGTGAGCCTGGTTACCCCCTCTCGGAACCACAGACTTAGAAATCGCCGGCTCATATACAGTGCATAAAATATATTTATATATATACCCTTATACACCATTTTAATAAAAAATATCACAAAATTCTTCTAAGTCCCTCGGGAAGAGTGAAAGACGCGCACGTTCATTTTCAGAGCTCCTAGACCTTCCTATAAGAAGTTAGCCAAAAAGTAGCTTCGAAAAAAGCTTAGGTTAAGTTTCAGATTTGCATCTAATGTACCGAAGCTGGACTTACTGTAGACATAATTTCACTCTCACAACATTATGGCTGGTTGGAGACAGTCCGAACCACAAATACCGGGTCCATGGTTCTGGCCATATACTGGGGGGACGGGGACGACTCCCATTAACCCCTGACTATACCGGGGATACGCTTATCACAATGCCTTACTGGTCTGTGCTGAAGCAGGGCATTCTGGCAGCCAAGTGGCTTGACCTTTATTAGTGAGCCTGGTTACCCCCTCTCGGAACCACAGACTTAGAAATCGCCAGCTCATATACAGTGCATAAAATATATTTATATATATACCCTTATACACCATTTTAATAAAAAATATCACAAAATTCTTCTAAGTCCCTCGGGAAGAGAGAAAGACGCGCACGTTCATTTTCAGAGCTCCTAGACCTTCCTATAAGAAGTTAGCCAAAAAGTAGCTTCGAAAAAAGCTTAGGTTAAGTTTCAGATTTGCATCTAATGTACCGAAGCTGGACTTAGACATAATTTCACTCTCACAACATTATGGCTGGTTGGAGACAGTCCGAACCACAAATACCGGGTCCATGGTTCTGGCCATATACTGGGGGGACGGGGACGACTCCCATTAACCCCTGACTATACCGGGGATACGCTTATCACAATGCCTTACTGGTCTGTGCTGAAGCAGGGCATTCTGGCAGCCAAGTGGCTTGACCTTTATTAGTGAGCCTGGTTACCCCCTCTCGGAACCACAGACTTAGAAATCGCCAGCTCATATACAGTGCATAAAATAAATTTATATATATATACCCTTATACTGTACATCATTTTAATAAAAAATATCACAAAATTCTTCTAAGTCCCTCGGGAAGAGTGAAAGACGCGCACGTTCATTTTCAGAGCTCCTAGACCTTCCTATAAGAAGTTAGCCAAAAAGTAGCTTCGAAAAAAGCTTAGGTTAAGTTTCAGATTTGCATCTAATGTACCGAAGCTGGACTTACTGTAGACATAATTTCACTCTCACAACATTATGGCTGGTTGTAGACAGTACGAACCACAAGTACCGGGTCCATGGTTCTGGCCATATACTGTGGGGACGGGGACGACTCCCATTAAGCCCTGACTATACCGGAGATACGCTTATCACAATGCCTTACTGGTCTGTGCTGAAGCAGGGCATTCTGGCAGCCAAGTGGCTTGACCTTTATTAGTGAGCCTGGTTACCCCCTCTCGGAACCACAGACTTAGAAATTGCCAGCTCATATACAGTGCATAAAATATTTTTATATATATACCATTATACATCATTTTAATAAAAAATATCACAAAATTCTTCTAAGTCCCTCGGGAAGAGTGAAAGACGCGCACGTTCATTTTCAGAGCTCCTAGACCTTCCTATAAGAAGTTAGCCAAAAAGTAGCTTCGAAAAACGCTTAGGTTAAGTTTCAGAGTTGTTTCAAATGTACTGAAGCTGGACTTAGACATAATTTCACTCTCACAACATTATGGCTGGTTGGAGACAGTCCGAACCACAAATACCGGGTCCATGGTTCTGGCCATATACTTGGGGGGGGGGAACGACTCCCATTAACCCCTGACTATACCGGGGATACGCTTATCACAATGCCTTTCTGGTCTGTGCTGAAGCAGGGCATTCTGGCAGCCAATTGGCTTGACTTTTATTAGTGAGCCTGGTTACCCCCTCTCGGAACCACAGACTTAGAAATCGCCAGCTCATATACAGTGCATAAAATATATTTATATATATACCCTTATACACCATTTTAATAAAAAATATCACAAAATTCTTCTAAGTCCCTCGGGAAGAGTGAAAGACGCGCACGTTCATTTTCAGAGCTCCTAGACCTTCCTATAAGAAGTTAGCCAAAAAGTAGCTTCGAAAAAAGCTTAGGTTAAGTTTCAGATTTGCATCTAATGTACCGTAGCTGGACTTACTGTAGACATAATTTCAATCTCACAACATTATGGCTGGTTGAGACAGTCCGAACCACAAATACCGGGTCCATGGTTCTGGCCATATACTGGGGGGACGGGGACGACTCCCTTTAATCCCTGACTATACCGGGGATACGCTTATCACAATGCCTTACTGGTCTGTGCTGAAGCAGGGCATTCTGGCAGCCAAGTGGCTTGACCTTTATTAGTGAGCCTGGTTACCCCCTCTCGGAACCACAGACTTAGAAATCGCCAGCTCATATACTGTACAGTGCATAAAATAAATTTATATATATATACCCTTATACTGTACACCATTTTAATAAAAAATATCACAAAATTCTTCTAAGTCCCTCGGGAAGAGTGAAAGACGCGCACGTTCATTTTCAGAGCTCTTAGACCTTCCTATAAGAAGTTAGCCAAAAAGTAGCTTCGAAAAACGCTTAGGTTAAGTTTCAGAGTTGCTTCTAATGTACCAAAGCTGGACTTAGACATAATTTCACTCTCACAACATTATGGCTGGTTGGAGACAGTCCGAACCACAAGTACCGGGTCCATGGTTCTGGCCATATACTGGGGGGACGGGGACGACTCCCATTAATCCCTGACTATACCGGAGATACGCTTATCACAATGCCTTACTGGTCTGTGCTGAAGCAGGGCATTCTGGCAGCCAAGTGGCTTGACCTTTATTAGTGAGCCTGGTTACCCCCTCTCGGAACCACAGACTTAGAAATCGCCAGCTCATATACAGTGCATAAAATATATTTATATATATACCCTTATACACCATTTTAATAAAAAATATCAGAAAATTCTTCTAAGTCCCTCGGGAAGAGTGAAAGACGCGCACGTTCATTTTCAGAGCTCCTAGACCTTCCTATAAGAAGTTAGCCAAAAAGTAGCTTCGAAAAAAGCTTAGGTTAAGTTTCAGATTTGCATCTAATGTACCGAAGCTGGACTTAGACATAATTTCACTCTCACAACATTATGGCTGGTTGGAGACAGTCCGAACCACAAATACCGGGTCCATGGTTCTGGCCATATACTGGGGGGACGGGGACGACTCCCATTAACCCCTGACTATACCGGGGATACGCTTATCACAATGCCTTACTGGTCTGTGCTGAAGCAGGGCATTCTGGCAGCCAAGTGGCTTGACCTTTATTAGTGAGCCTGGTTACCCCCTCTCGGAACCACAGACTTAGAAATCGCCAGCTCATATACAGTGCATAAAATAAATTTATATATATATACCCTTATACTGTACATCATTTTAATAAAAAATATCACAAAATTCTTCTAAGTCCCTCGGGAAGAGTGAAAGACGCGCACGTTCATTTTCAGAGCTCCTAGACCTTCCTATAAGAAGTTAGCCAAAAAGTAGCTTCGAAAAAAGCTTAGGTTAAGTTTCAGATTTGCATCTAATGTACCGAAGCTGGACTTACTGTAGACATAATTTCACTCTCACAACATTATGGCTGGTTGTAGACAGTACGAACCACAAGTACCGGGTCCATGGTTCTGGCCATATACTGTGGGGACGGGGACGACTCCCATTAAGCCCTGACTATACCGGAGATACGCTTATCACAATGCCTTACTGGTCTGTGCTGAAGCAGGGCATTCTGGCAGCCAAGTGGCTTGACCTTTATTAGTGAGCCTGGTTACCCCCTCTCGGAACCACAGACTTAGAAATTGCCAGCTCATATACAGTGCATAAAATATTTTTATATATATACCATTATACATCATTTTAATAAAAAATATCACAAAATTCTTCTAAGTCCCTCGGGAAGAGTGAAAGACGCGCACATTCATTTTCAGAGCTCCTAGACCTTCCTATAAGAAGTTAGCCAAAAAGTAGCTTCGAAAAACGCTTAGGTTAAGTTTCAGAGTTGTTTCAAATGTACTGAAGCTGGACTTAGACATAATTTCACTCTCACAACATTATGGCTGGTTGGAGACAGTCCGAACCACAAATACCGGGTCCATGGTTCTGGCCATATACTTGGGGGGGGGGAACGACTCCCATTAACCCCTGACTATACCGGGGATACGCTTATCACAATGCCTTTCTGGTCTGTGCTGAAGCAGGGCATTCTGGCAGCCAATTGGCTTGACTTTTATTAGTGAGCCTGGTTACCCCCTCTCGGAACCACAGACTTAGAAATCGCCAGCTCATATACAGTGCATAAAATATATTTATATATATACCCTTATACACCATTTTAATAAAAAATATCACAAAATTCTTCTAAGTCCCTCGGGAAGAGTGAAAGACGCGCACGTTCATTTTCAGAGCTCCTAGACCTTCCTATAAGAAGTTAGCCAAAAAGTAGCTTCGAAAAAAGCTTAGGTTAAGTTTCAGATTTGCATCTAATGTACCGAAGCTGGACTTACTGTAGACATAATTTCAATCTCACAACATTATGGCTGGTTGGAGACAGTCCGAACCACAAATACCGGGTCCATGGTTCTGGCCATATACTGGGGGGACGGGGACGACTCCCTTTAATCCCTGACTATACCGGGGATACGCTTATCACAATGCCTTACTGGTCTGTGCTGAAGCAGGGCATTCTGGCAGCCAAGTGGCTTGACCTTTATTAGTGAGCCTGGTTACCCCCTCTCGGAACCACAGACTTAGAAATCGCCAGCTCATATACTGTACAGTGCATAAAATAAATTTATATATATATACCCTTATACTGTACACCATTTTAATAAAAAATATCACAAAATTCTTCTAAGTCCCTCGGGAAGAGTGAAAGACGCGCACGTTCATTTTCAGAGCTCTTAGACCTTCCTATAAGAAGTTAGCCAAA